>NW_010421865.1:0-22099 GCF_000710305.1 Buceros rhinoceros silvestris | reverse complement strand
TCTTTCCCTGGCAGTTTCATCAGCTAAGTGATATACAAGCATCCCCTTTCTGGTTACATACTTGAGGAAAAATTGCATTTAACCTCTTAGTAGCAGAGTGAAACTTTGGAAAAGAACAGAAATTGCTATACCTTGTAAAGTTTAACACAACAGAGATGCCCTCTTGCTGAGGAGTGCACTTGTGCATTCTGGAAATCTACTCCTCTAGGATATTAATTCTCTATAAAATATCGTGTGCCCTTGATCCAGCAGCTGACAGAGACAAATAAACAATTAAAAAAAAACCCAAAACAACAAAAAACCAACCAAAAATCTAGAAGTAGAACTCTGGTACAAACCTGCAGTTCTGTGGGATGTGAAAAACTTGGTGTGTTTTGAATGAGTGTGCTAAAAATAATATGGTGCTATACTGTTTGGGTGAACTCCACAGCTGAATTGGTGGATGCCTATGGATAACTGCTGAAATTGTTGGAATCAAAACTGTGTGAGGATGGATTAAAAATCTTGAGTGTTTCAATACTTGTTTATCTTTGCTTAATCAATTACTTGTTTGCTAGGTAAGTTTTCTTCAAACCATAGACAAGAGATCTTTTTCAAAGTAAACCATTGCAATTTACAGTGTAAGTCTTCATGTGGAGATCTGAGATTCCTTTGGATTTTTGCTGAAGATGCTGTAGGGCCTTTTATGTGGGATTTATTTCTTTTATGTGTCTCTCTTATCACCGAACTATTCTTAAGCAGGGCTTTTAATGCAGCTATTCCTGTTGTTTGTGGTTCAAATGTACTCGTATTTTCCAGGGTTTTTGCTCATTTCTCCAGGTAGTCAAAAGAGGCAAGATATTCACTGAATTGCTCGGGTACAGAGTCCCTACGCATATGGTGGTCTTTGAAAATTTATACAGAATCTATATGCAGATCTCTTAGTCACAGGCACACAGATGAATGACGAGTTGGTAGGCAAACCAAATGTACCGCTTTATAGAGAACAGGAGCAGCACTGCAGCTGAAGAACTGTAAATAAGGCATTGAAAAAATACTGAAAGGCATATGCTCATACTAGCTTTAAGATTTAGATCCCTGAAACCAGAAAGGTGCATTTGGGTGAGAATAAGTATAACTAGCATTTGAAGTGATTTTGACTGCTGCTTCTGCCAGGAGACTGCCAACTGCTGGGTCCGGGCTTGCTGATATGTAGTACGTGGCGTTCGTGTAGTATGTGGGGCAAGAATTTAGTTTAGGAGGGGAGTCTGGTTATTTCATTGTTGTTTAATTTTTGTGGTGATCACACCCAGGGCAAGTCAGAACTCATGCCATGTAGCATTCAGGATAAAACTGATCTTTTCTTTGTATTGTTTCTAGTCAGCTATTTGCGTCCTCTAAATAAGAAGGGCAGGCACGTAAAAACCTCCATCAAGCCGTGTTTTGAAAGTTGGCAAGCAATTTACAGCAGCCTTTGATCGTGAACATGGACTGGCTCTTGCACCCAAGCACACGTTTTCAGAAGTTTTGCGGGCTCATGGGGTCTTGACTTCTAATCCAAAGGGCTTTTTGTATGATGTTAGCATGAAGGTGACCAGAGCATATTATGTTAATGAAAGGAAAAAATGTGAATTTGAAATATGCTCCATGCTCTCCAATGGGCCTTATTGGTGCCATCAACAGAAATGCACAGATTTAGACCATTCCGAAATCTGGCCTTGTATTTCATTGGCTTCTTTTCAAATCTTTCAACAGTGAGAGGCAAAATGAGTTCAAGTAGGAGTTATTCCCAAGGTTCAATGGCAACGTGACTTTGCTTAGTATTTATGGATGACACAAGTTTAATACCTGGCAAGAAAAAACACATGTCTGTACTAGGAAAATTATCTTTTTCTGATATTAAATGTCAGCAGTATTGCAGCAGAATCACAGATGAATGTGGGTTTGCTGCCAGCATGCACAAGGACAGAGTCTGTTCTGAACCATTTTGGGAACTGGCATTAATATGTCACATTCTGCATTTAGCTTGCATTTGCATCATCTTCTGCACTTCAGACCAGCAATGAGTAATTTCTGTGGTGTAAACAAGGATAAAGAGGCTGATCAGGAAATGCCATTAAGAAGAAAATAATCTGAATTCAAAGGAGTAAAGCAGGACAACTGTTGATGCAGAGCAATTTCATAGTCCAGTTGCCTAACAGGAAACCAGTGAAGCAGTTGCTGAGAGGGAGTGATTGCCCTCACAGGAGCTTTCTGAAGGTCTGCAGATGTCATTACACGTTCTGAAACAGCTCAGTGAATTAAAGATTACTAAATGTATTTTTCTAAGGTGTTAAAATAGTCATACTCAGACCTTATTTAAATTCTGATGGTGTCAGGAAAGTATTTTGACAAATTGAATGCAAACTTCAGCACAGCATATTATATTTAACATAAATGCTGCTTAGTATGAGAAAGAGAGTGAAGATCTTCAAGGGTACAGGATGCTGACAGGTGGTGTTTAAAGGAACTGTTGTGAACTTGGTATTTTGAAGAAAGTGATGGAAGAAAATTGATTGGTCAGAGGACTGACATTTGGGATAGATTAAAAATGCTCTGTGAAATACACAGCACTGGTGAAAACTGCAAAAGACTTCCTTGTATGAAGTGATGTGTCAGACTCGGGCATCAGGATGACAGGTGGAATGATTGTCAAATGCTCTGTAACTTGCAGTGGAAGGAATAATTTTAGCCAATCGCACATCAATTGGCTGTAAAGCTCAGGAGCAATAGAAATATAATTGTAAATGACTCAAGGAAGTTATCTGTTTAGAATGAAGCAGCAATCAGAGAAGCAAACAAGGTATGTAGATGTTTAAAGAAATGGACAGAAAGTAATTCTGAACTCATACCATGCTTTGAGACTGAAGTGTGCTGTGGCTGCACCTCAGTAGTGCTAGGAAATGGAAATGGGAGGATAACAAAGTAACCTCAGGTCCTGGAAAGACCGATGTGAGAGGGAAGCAGGACTGTAACTGTTGAGGAGATGAGAGAAGGCCTGAGTGGAGTGTTTGTAATGATGTGTGCTCCAAATAAGCCCACCTGCGTTTCTTTCCACATTTTCCATAACACATGGTCAAGAACATTCAGATTGGAAAGCAGTGTTTTTATAGTTGCTGCTTCTTCTTGTTTATGCATGAACAGTAAATGAATGAACAACAAAACTTGTCACCATCAGATGCAAGAAAGGCCAAAAGAACTGCTGCATTCTTTTCTCTGAAGCACTACCATTAGTCACAGTAGGAGGAAAAACAATAGCAGGTTGGACTGGACTACCAGCCTGATTCACAACAGCATTCCTCTATTTCAAAATCCCATTTGAAGTGCAAGGTGATGATATTTCTATTAGCATTAAATACAAATCTTTATTCCTAGTCAAGCTCCCCTAAATTTAGTGCACATATCAAACATTTAGGGGTATTTACTAGCCCATTCAATATTCTACCTGTTCTTTCTGAAAGTCCTTAGTATCAAAATGGTTGTCTTTAAAAAGCAAGTATCTTTCTTTAAACTGTACACAGCAATTATTCTTTAAAATTCCAGGTCAGTATTCATCTTATTAACAAGGACTGAATCTTCACAGTATATTAGGGCAGCAAGTTATAGATGCTTGGTATTTAAAAGCTTATAAATAATGATTGCAACCTGATTCTGATGTTGAGACAGTCTCACTAATTTCAGGGCACCAAGATTTGATTCACTGGTGCTGTTCATATTGATCAATGTGAGTGTTTTGTTGCAACTTGTTAAGATGCAATTGCTTTTTAATTCCTGTAAGGGTTCTGTGAGAACAGCAATACATGTTCATTCTTGCTAGAGTAAAATGGAAGCCAATGACTGTTTATTGCAATTTGCAGAATATCTGACTGTGGCTTGTTTAAAAACAGGACAGAGTTTGAGAACACTTTCTCCCTGCTTGGTGTCCACGTTCACAGCTACAGTAAGGGCATGTCGTCAGAAATCTGTCATCTCATGTGTTGAATCACGCAGCTGTGGTAGCAATTGTTTGCTATTTAGGTTCTTGAAAGGCTTGACATCATTAATGTTCCTAGAATTGCATGTATCGTAAACTATAGCATGGGAGGATTACAGGAGAAAAAAGTAAGGGTATGTGTCATCATTCACTCGTGTTTAAGTTTAGATTGCAAAGTGTACAAATGCAATGAGGTACCTATTGTCTCCCCAGACAGTTGGGCTTTGTGCTCCGATGGCCAGAACAAAGTTCTCTGATATCTGTGACTGCTCTGTCCTGCTCCTTACATTGATTGGGATAAAAAAGGATAAGAGGTAGATGAAAGAAGACAGAGTTGCAGCTCTTAGGTGTTCCAGCTGTTCCTCAGAGACCCGGCAGTGCCATCACACAGTATGTTTTTCTGACTTGTGCTGAAAGACCAGTACAGGAGTAACCCAAAATAATAGCATGCTGGAAATTATTAATTTCTCAGCTGCATAAAAGGAAGAGGGTCAGTGAGTCACTTCTGAAATTCTGGTATGGTCAAGATTGGTTATGTCATTCATACTTGGTCACCGTTCGATACTTAGTGTAGAAACAGCTGTGTCAAGTATGCTGGGAAATAAACCAATATTTTGAAGCTCCCAGAAGGTCTAAATATGTTTCTTTCATCTTCCCATAGTGATGGTGCTTTCTCAAAAAGCTAAATTCTCCAACAAACAAAAATTCCATCCTTAAATAATACCTTCAGATACCTAGAAAACTGCCACAAAGTAGAAAGAAGAATGTTTTCAGGTTCTGATAGGAAAAAGAAATAAAGGGCTTGAATTGCAATGGGATGAGTTCTGCTTAGTTTTGGCTAGTGCTTGGTTAGGGGTAATGTACTACTCTTTCTTTGGAAGGTTGTGAAATCTCTATCACTTGGGCTCTTAAGAACAGCTCTAACAGGCAACTGTCAAGTAGATCTGATCCTGCTGTGGGGTGGAAGAGAAGTCCCTGCCATTAGCATTTTCCACGATCCTGTGATTACAAGACTTGTAGCCTCTGTGGGTTTGGTTACTCAGCCTGTCTTTGAAGCAGAATTATTGGGCAATTTAATAACATACACAAAGACACTAGAGACAAGGAGTCATAAATTTAAAAAGATTAAGAAAATTATAACTATTTTGATTAAATATAAGAAATACAGCGAGATTGCAAGGACAGTATAGAAATGGTTTAGTCTGCGTTTAGGTGCCAGAATGTCTGCACTTAAGCTTTGGAGAGTTATTTCTTTTTGCTGTCCATAGCTGATGTTTACTAACTCCAGCTGTGACACAATTCTGCCCTTAGATTAATGACATCTAGACAAATGCCAGGAAGGCGGTGAATTTGGATGTGAATTTAGTACCTGTTGAAGACATGAAATAGAGTTAGTCACCCTCAAATGTAGGGTAATTTTACAGGCAAAATTAAAATGTTGTTCCTCTTCCTTGAGAATTAAAAACTAAAGTGGACTGATACTAGGCAGTGTAGGAACAGTTTGGGTGGGCAGAGGAACGGCTTACCTCCGTGAGTGTCTTCTATCAGTGACTTTTGTTATGTGCCTGAGGAGGGCATAATGCTGCACAGTTTACAGTGGTGCCGAGAGGCTGACTGGTAACTACAGTTCCTGTACCACATTGTTCTTCAGGGATGTTGCAAAATACACATCAAATTTCTGAAGTGACATTTCAGGGTGTAGTTTATTATATAATAATCTTCAACTGATAGGATTATTTTTGCACTACAGGGCTTGAGAAATAGCTTCTGGCTTGAACCTGAAGTCCATGCTATTTAAAATCAGCTTTATCTTCACTCATCATAACTTGGATACAAGAGTACAGGAAAAATGGGTAGGGTGCATACTTGGCCCACACTGAGCAGGGGTGTGCTTTTGAAAGCCTTACTAGAACTGTGTGACTTGACAACAAGACTTCTATTGCCTGGCAGTTGTGACAGGGGATAAGTGATGCTATTTGTCCCTTGATTGCTGAACTTTTCTGTCACCCTTCATTGGGGGTCAATGAGCACATTACTGACTGGTAAAGCAGTGCTCTGCCATCAAAAACAGCTGTTGGAGTTACTAACAAACCTGTTGACATGTAGGTACTGACAAAGGCAGTGGTTTCTTTTTGTTTGTTTGAAAACAAAGCAAACAAAAAACACAACACAAATTATGGCCTCCAGAATGGTTCGTGGTTATCTCCTATGAGAGAGAGTAGCGGTCGTGGAAGGACAGGGAGGGTAGGGGAATGACTGCTGGAGGGAATTCTGAGGAGGGAGTGTGAGCGACCTAGAGCTGGCACTGTACCCATTTGGTGGGCCAGCATGGGCAGTGTGCCATAGTAGGTGAAACTGTTGCAGCAATTTATCATATAAACAACAAATCATGCCAGCTTTATCTAATCAGCTTTTTGTGATTAAAACATGTCCAGGCTCCTTTTTCCAAAATAAAAAGGGTTGCAGCAATGGCAAGATTACGAGTAGACTCTGTGTCTCTGTGTGTGTGTGTATGTATATATCTTTTTTTTTTTTTTTAAGCATTTGCCCTTGTGAGAGAGTAGACAGTAAAAAAGGGATAAAGAAGTATAGGAGTAAGAAATGGGGACTGCCTCAACAAGAGTTGGCAGGTAATGTTGGCACCGTGGAAAGTTTTCAACAACCAGGAACTTTTTTTTCCTGTTTCAAGCAGAGTAGCGGTGGTTCAAGATGGGCTGTCAGAAGCTTTTAGACAGCAGTACACCTTGGACGAAAATCTGTCCATGGGAAATGAAGTAGAAGAGGAAGCTGATGCAGATTTCTTTGGTCACTTACTTTTGATTGACTTGGTGTTTAATTCGTCCTTCAGCACCTAGGAGACTGCAATTCTCGTCGGCTTCTTGGTGCTCTGGCCTCTCTCTCTAGGCGCGTGATCATCGGTGATACATATCTGGACCATGACTCGCCTCGTTACCTTACAGCTGGGCTTTGTACGTGCTCCTCTTTCCCATGACACGCTGCTGGGTCCTGGGAGCCAAGCAAAATGGTGTAGGCAGGTGTGAATGTCTGTAATGGAATGGACGGATTTGAAGCCTTCTACATTTTAAAAGGGAATAGAAGAAACTTTTCTGTGTTATTTAGTCTAGGAAAGACTTTTTCCATCTCACTCCAACTCCTGTCACTTTCACCCCGTCTATCTTCCTGAGCAGGAAAAAATTGCTGTTATTCCTAGCCTTGGTATCCTGTCCTGAAGAGAACCGTGCGAACACTGAGTGTCAGTCTGTGATTCTCACAACCCTGTGCATTGCCATAAAGATTTAAGAAGTTGGATGTTGTGTGTTTATAAATGTTACCAATTCTGTCTTGACTGTAGCAGATCTTAGTGCCACTTTTCAGAAGTCCATGGAAAAGTTCTCTTGCTTTCCTTTGAGAGGCTAAGAGGCCTTTCATGACAATTCTGATGGCTCCACAGGCCAGGCCCCTAGGAGAAGCAGAACAGAATCAAGAAGATCTAGAATGCTTTTGGATTCCCTGGGGGGAAATATTTCCAAGGGAGATGACAATTCTGATGGCTCCACAGGCCAGGCCCCTAGGAGAAGCAGAACAGAATCAAGAAGATCTAGAATGCTTTTGGATTCCCTGGGGGGAAATATTTCCAAGGGAGAGTAAAAAAAAAAAAAAAAAATCTGAAGGAAAAGAATCTGCTTAAGTGATATGTTGAGTCTCGATTTTGTGTCATGGACCATGAGGTCCTCCAGTCTCACAGGAGCCTCGAAAGTACAGAATTATGGTAGCCTTGCATGAAGCATATCTCATTTCCTGGAATTCATTCATAACTGAGCCATCCTTGGACAGCCAAGCTGGGCAGGGTTTGGGATCACTTTAAGAGAGGACTCTAGGAAGAGATGGTTCTTCTACTTGTCAAAAAATCCACTTGTGTGTGAGAACCTTTGATTTCTGTGGCGGTTACGAAGGTGTTCATAGGTGCACTACAGGTTTTGGTGTTTGTTATATCGCCTATCTCCTGCAATAAAATAGTATTATATCCTGAAACATACTTGACGGTTAGTCTTAGGGCTTGATTCTTTTTTATAGGTTCTGCCTGTCAGTTCTTCCCATCAAAGATGATTATTGCTAGCTTTCGAAGTTTGAGCGTCTTCAAACAACAGCCATTCTCTTTGTAAAGAGAGACACACATATATTTTCCTTTCTATTATAAAGGTGTTTGCTTCTAAGTAACCTATATTCCAAGTCTTGTCTGATAAAACATGGGCCAGTAAGTATGTCAAGGTTTGGTATTTTGTAAGCTGTTCTAGGTTACTAGAGAAGGTGTGTGCTGTTGAGGAGTCTCTTATAGCAGGCTCAGTTCTATGTTGTATTTCTTGTAGATGTGGTGCTTAGTGACATAATTTAGTGGTGACTTGGCAGTGCTAGGTTAATGGTTGGACTTAATGATCCTAAAGGTCTTTTTCAACCTAAAAAGTTCTACGATTTTATCTAATCAACTAAGCAATATCTCAGAAGTGTGCACATGACCGTAAGCTTACTGTGCCCTGTGCAAGGATAGGCAGAGGATCTGTACAACTGGCTTCCACCTCATATCTGCACTATTGCTTGTAGCATGCGAGCTTCTGACTTCCTGCAGTACTTGAGCAATGAGCTTCCTCCCAGGTGAAGTAAGTTGCTACAGTTGGAACTAGCAAGGTACAAATCCCAGGGGTGTTGCTCTGACTCATGTTCTTTGGTTTTTGTTACCCACAGCTGTATGATTCAGAGAGCCGTCTTCCTGGGCAGGAACTCCGTGCAGGGGAAAAGCAGGAGGGCAGGCAGGGTTTTTGAGAACCTGCTCTCCACAGGCAGACTGGGTGACCTGTGGAACCTGATGAAGAAAAACTGAGTTTGTGCCGTTGCTTTCTGACTACTGGGTACTACCCGCTTCTGACCAGTGTGTATACAGGACACGTGTAAGAGGAATGCCTTTGAAATACTAGGCTGTTGTATTTCCTGGCTAAAAAGGTGCTCTCAGTAGAACGATTATGGCGAGATAAAGGAATTAATTAAATTCGAACCAATTTTGAACAATGTGGAGGACATGAATGTGTTAGCAACCAAACACACCTTTTATTACCGAGACCGATAGCCCTTAATTTTATCTCTTGATCTCTCAGCAGCAGAAGTAGTTGTGTAAAACTTCATTTACCACCAGCTACAAAAGACGTCATCTTAGTGTATTTGGAAAAATGTATCTATCCACTGAAACACCTAATTTTGCAAGGTACCAGGAAATTTTCTGTTGAGAGATATTGAACCTTTCCAGTAACTGAAGTTCAGTATTCTCACTTTTCAATAGTAGCGATTCTAGCACTTCTTACAGTTGAGCTTTCTAGGGTAACTTTTGATGTTGCTGTCCAAGCTCAGAGTAATGTGAATCAGAATAAATCTCATTACAAAACCTAAAAGTTTTGCGATGAAAATGCCTGCATCTGACTTCATTTATTTGCCCCACTTTAGTTCCCAATTCTATTTTACACAAGTGACCTGCAGAAGTAATTTTTCAACTTCATTTAGGCACTAGATGGTGTCAGTCATTGCCTTTGCTATGGGTCTAAATGACTGTAGTGCATTCTGGTAGACACACCCCGCACCTCCTTCCTGCCCCTCAAAAAACCCCAATGTCTTTTAAAAACAGTTTTGTCACAAATTCTGTTTAACTCTTTTGTTTCAAGTTTTACAATTCCAAACCATTGTACACCCATTGCTTTTTCATTGCTTGAAGTTCTAATCCCTTATGTTGTTATAGTATTTTCTGCATCAGTCTACTGTAATTATAAAGCACAGGTGTTTCTAAATCATGTGTGTTTTAGGGTTTTTTTTTGTTTAGGTTTTTTTTTTCTTCTTTCTCCCAAAGTATTTCCATCTGGTGTCAGCAAAGTTCAAAAGACCTCTATTTTTGAGTTATCGAAAGTTTATGGTAAGTTTTTTGGTTTTCTGCCTGCTGCTGAAGAAGTTCTGGGACTTGATTTTACCTTGCACTAACAGCAGTCTTGGAATTCCAAAAACTCTGTAATTATTTGCACTTTATAACTTTGTATTGAACTTTACAGTTTGAATCTTGACACTCTTCTGGGTTACATATGGGTTATCTTAGCAATTAGGAAAATGCTTATACATTTTCTTACTAATCTCCATCTTTTCTCTTATTAAGAAGCAGCTTTTATTAAATACATGAACATCAGGTGGGGGGGAAGGAGGTTCACTTTCATTCTCTTTTCCTTCCCCAACCTCCTTTCCCCCTAACTCCTTTCTTTCTAGAGGAAACTGTAGGGCAAAAGTAAGATGACGAGAAAAGTATAGGAAAAAAAAAACAAATGAAAAACTTAAACAATTTTTCTCTTTAACTTAAACTTCTTTGGAAAACCCATCATCTCAAAACTATCAACTTTCCCCATGGGATTAAAAACCCCAGCTTTTTCCATCCAGCTCCAGAGATTGTGAGGGAATAAAGTTTGCCTTCCTACTGAACAGGCCCAGATCTCTGGCCAACTAATTATTTCATTATCTGTCAGGAAATTACCTAGATCTCAAAGTATGCAGAGAATTGTCCCATCCAAACCAGAATGCCCTAGCTGAACAGCTTCAAATTTTTCATTGCACGTACCAGGGAACTGTAAGTTTGTGCAGGTAGAAAAACAGTTATTGTAGCTGACTCAGAGTTACTTCTGCAGCGTGTTTCTGTGGATGTGCAGAGCTTGAGCTCTCTGGCTGCGCTTCTGCTCCAGCCAGCTACACCCTGTTGCAACCTGGAATAATCCCCAAATGCACTGTACCCTGGGAACACGGGAAGCAGAGCATAGTGCTAGTTCAGACTGAAGATCATGCTCAGCCTCTGACAGATTTCTGGACATTGTAATGCATTTTCTATTCCTTTCATCTAGTCCACACCTCAGAGTGGAGGTTGTGATTTGGCTCTAGGTACTTGTGTTGACAAGCTGTGCTTAGGCTCTGACGCATTGTGTAGACAGTATGATATAGAGAGAGATTTAGGTTTCTTTCTAGCTTTCTCAAAGTTGCAATTACATCTGTAATTTAATAGATAATGCTAAACTTTCAAAAGGAAGGCTGTTGAAGAGAAATAAATGGAACTATAGGGTTTTTATAGATGAACACTGAACCCTAGAAAAACATGGTGTAAGGTAGGAAAGACATACCAATGCTTCAGTGGTGCAGTATGGAATTTAGGGAGTTGGTCCATTTGTCTCTGGCTCTGAGCTGCAAAATGCACCAAAAGATGCAGAGGTTGCTAAAGAAATAGTGAAAGCAAATTGCGTAATAACATGGAAAGTAATAACCAAGTGACTAGGAGAAATCTTAATAGCCCATAAAGAAAGTCTGATTTGCTGCACCCTGCTACCAACAGGTAGTTCTGTAAGCTCCAAGAGTACTGTGTATTATCTGAGCTGCTGGACTGGAGAACTGCTACTTTGTACAACGCCATTGTTAGCAGAGGCAGATTCTCTTACTGCTTGTTGTGTCATTTTAGAATACGGTAGTGCTCTACTGGATAGAGGGACTTGCAGCATCTTATTGAAGAATCAATAGTATCAAAAGTAATCTTTAAAATCTCTGTCGTCTTGATAACATGAAAAATATGTTTTGACTTCAGGTAAAAGTAGCTAAAAATCTACTTTCATGTTACCATATTTTTTTCTGCTCTTTTTCATACTGCCTGCCTTTTAAACTGCACAGCTGACGTGTGCAGCAGTGCTGTTTTGGTGAGGATGTTTTATTCTGTTCTGTGTTAACCACAGCATGTGGTGTGTCGTGAATGTAGATGTGGAACTTTTGCCACCCATGGATGCAGCTCAGACTTGACAAATGAGTCCAGAACAGGCAGAATCCATTGTAGCTCTTTGCATCTCTGTTGAAGCTTCGTGTATGGAGAACTAGGCAGATTCTTCTCTCTCAGGCACAAACAGATGTGCCTTCTCTGTTGGCATGATTCCCTTAACTCAGTGGTGTGAAGTTGGCTTAAAACATTCAGTTCATCTCACAGCTCTCAAAGTCCCGAGGCAAGGATGTTAGGGTGGCTAAAGAAATGTCTGTGTTTCTACAGCTTATCAGTGCCATTCTGTATTCTATATGTTGCAGATTGTACATGGGAAAAGTAAATGCCAGAAGGAGTAACATTTAGTTACCAAAATGAATGATTTTCTGACAGGTGGAGATAACAGCAGTAAACAAGCAGTGCTTTTTAGAGCCCTGAGGAATATGAGCCCTTCAGCAATCATGGGCCCATCCTTCTGCTTAAAGTGATTTCTTAAAAGTTGAATATAAGCTGTTTCTTGCTTGCACTGTAAGGGTCTGATCCAGCTGGCTGAAATGCACGAGGTAGTTCTTCATCCATTTAATTCCATTTTGGATGATCTTGTGAATGATACATCAGTAGAGGGTAAATATAATCTAGATTGATTTATTTGACTGTATTGATTGTTCTCACATCAGTATGTGATGTGTACATAGGACTTACAAAGGCTACATCTTGATCCTTATAAAATCTCAGAGTAGAAGTTTCTAAAACATGCTTTGTCCTACAATGTAAAGACTGAAGAATTTTTGGCTTTTTTATTAATAAAATGTCATGCAAACTCTCTTTTTCCTTCATTTGTGAAAATTATGCTGAAACCACATACGTATGCGTGCATACCCACACGCAAAATTCAAGACAAGAACCAGTTACCAAAACTGGAATGCAGAGAGTGATTGCTCTGGTCGAAGCGCAGCCTTTCCACAGATGTTTGATTGCACACATGGGACAGGCTTCATCTGAGATAAATAGACAGTACATAAAATGCACACTTTCCTTCCCCTGTTCCTTTTATTTATCTGATTTTGTAGAAGGATTTTAATTATCCCCACAGAACTGCAATAAATTACAGGAACTCTTCAGTTAACATCCAGAAACACTGCAAATAGAGAAATTGCTACACAGCTGTAAGGTTACGTTTTTCTCCTTTTATGCCTCTAAACACATCTGTTCAAAGCTACATGTAAGCTGCTCTTCTCTCTGCAGCTGAAATGCGTAAGGAAATATTTTTCCAGAAAAAAAATAGCAATGCCCACTTTAAGGAATTTGGGAATTAGAGATATTTAGATAGTGAGGAGTATTGCACTCATTCTCTTAACATCTCCAAGTTGTTCTTACAACATGAGAGAAGTGCTTCCCACTATAATACCTCTATTTACTTCTTTATAGAGTGTGAGAAACTATCTGATCTGGGGTTCTGTGTGTGTGTATATATGTAAAAAATATACTTACATGTGTCCTGCTGTACAGATGTTGGTATTGCATAGATTAGGTTTTATGGGAAGGTAGATCAGTGAAGCAGAGTTCGGGTGTTTTGGTATGCAGTATGTAGTGTGTAATAGCCCGAAGAATCTACCTACACTGGGATGTTCCAAGAACTCTGGTCCTCATCCACTTGTGCTTGTCCCTTGTTTCAAGTGCTTGGAGTCTACAGACCATCTACTTGAAGTGAACTGAGTTCTGTTTACATTATGCTAAAAGAAAGGCAACACGTGAAGTCTAGTTTACTACATTATCTTCATGTTAAATTGTTCTCATCGTTAAATAGAATATTTCCCTCTCCTCCTCACCGTCTTTGTTTCTCCTTTTATTTTGCTGTAGCAGATAAATTTGATTTGGGTTTTAGAGCAACAGCTTTTTTGAGAGGCCATGTTGGGTATTACCTTAGGGAGTAGGCAGGGTACAGGCAGCTGATGAGCTCCCGCACGAGTTCTTGTTGGGAGGGATTATCATCAGGACTCAGCCTGTGGCTATGCAGAGTCCATCTCCGTTTGGGTCAAGCTTCATATTGACAGTTCACCCTTGTGCTGTGCCAGGCCAGGGAGCAAGCTGGAGATAGATGGGGCTCTGCACAGCTAGATCGAAGCAGCACAGTATGGCTGGAGCTCAGCTATGCTGGATCATCTCGGAAAAGATTCTTCCTGCTGGGAAATTATTTGTGTGAGGAGTTTGGAGAAAGGCAGGAAGAAGATTATACTGACAACCTATTTTATCCCTCTATGTAGGGATGAATTAAGAGACAAAAAAGGCAGAATTTTAACAATTCACTACAGCCTAGTGCTTCTTAAGACCCCAAACTGAAATAAAAGGAGAGTCTGTCCTGTTCAGTAAGGTTTTGGCACTTGTAGTTAATCAGACTCAAACTGCTGAATATGAGGCATTTTAAAATTGTACATCCTGTTGTTGCTGGATTATATAGTGCTGAATTTATGGTGTAAGTCTCTAACATAGAAAATACGTTCAAGTGTGTTAGGACTTCTAGTTACTCTTCTGGTACATGTTTTGAGAATAAACCGTAGGGTGGGCTTATTAGATGAGGGAGTTGTCGTTCTTGAGTTCTGTGGAATGTGTCTTGGTTTCTTGCCCCAAAATGACTCTCTCATTCTACAGAAGACAGGGTATAATCTTATTCACATTATGCTTATAGGGATTTGGCTGTAAAAATGACTTTTCATGGTGTAGAAAGTGTGTTACAAAGCAGTGAGATAGTCTTGGCCGTGACCATTTATGTAGAAGAATAACTGGTACATACACTCCCTGAACTGCTGCATGCATATGCCTCATCCTAAAAAAACCTTTCTCTTCAAAAAGAGAACTTGAGCATACGTCCATTTTCCACTGTGCTGTCTTTTTCTCTTTAATAACCAAATAATGCAGTCAGTACACAGTGTTCAGTTGCACTCTTACTCTTCTCGGTGTCAAATGGAAAGCCTGACTGTATGAGGGCTAACACCCTCCAGTGAGAGCAAAAGATGATGCAGACCTATTAATGCTCAGGAGGTACAGGGGAGGGGGCAACTGCAATGTTTCCTTCATGCTGTTTCTCATGCATTGGAAATGTTTAGAGACTAGACCGATGTTTTGACCTAAGATATGCCTGCAGATCAGTACACAGGTTGCTTATGGTCCAACTGTTTTCATGAATCGTGGAAAAGTATGTCCACTCTATGGGGAGAGAAGCCCCATAGCTCAGTACTACATCATCTATAAGCCTTTTATTTATTTTTTGTAAACAACTCTCTTCTGCTTCAAGTTAATATTCTGAGTTGCTGATACAAATGTTAAATTATTTAGCATCAAGTTCCCAGCAGACAGCATGACAAGAAATGATGATAGGAGCGTTTCTGCTAGTGGCTTGCATTAAGGTATCTGGTCAGAGCCATACCACAGAGGTTGGATCTCTAGATGTTTTTTCTCCAGGTTAGGCATTCAGCAAGAGCTTGAGTATGAATACTAAAGGTTCTCTTAGTGGCAGTAGTTGTCAGATAATTTTAAGTTCAGGCAAGAATGAGTAAATCAGGAAAGTGGGTAATGTTGAAGAGAAAAACTCTGAAAACGGTCCCTATTCCAAGCTAGGTATGTGAGTTCAGTCTGTGTCTTTGGTGTGTCCGATTACAAATGGAGATTTGGATTTAGGAGTGAAGAAAAGAACCCAGAATTTGTCAGAAGATCTGTCCAAAGTCAATGTTTATGAAGTCGTAACAGTCCGGGAGGAATCCGTGCTGTTTCAGTACCACAAGCAGTGCCATTGCTTCCACAGTGTTTTTTAGTTTCACACCTCTGAATCAGCAAATAACTTCACAAAGATTTAGGAGCATCTTGAGGGAGTTGGGTGTTTACTGTTCAGCTCAGCATTTCCTGTCCTTTGTCTTAGCTGCTTTTCAGCCAGAACACAGGACATTTTGAGTCTTATTCTTTGGTCTTCGTGACTGTCTCTTTGCATCCAGGTGCAGGGATGCAAGACGTGAGTACAAACTAAGTGTTAATACTTGACTCCTGCATTCTTGGTAGGCTCCAGCAGTACTTCCAAGCTACCTTTGCCATTGCCAATGGAGAGCATAGCTAAGTGCTTTATAGCATGTTTTATTTCCTGTTTCCTCAGATGTAGTTATTGTCTGCCCTCATTCTTCTCTCGGCAATTCTCTCAACCTGTTCTGTTGAGAATAAAAGACTGGAAATTTGGGCCCAATTCAGCGAAACGCATAAGCATGTTTAACACCAAAGTGCTTTTCTAGGGGAAGAAGTATCTGATTTTTCCCTCCAAAGCAGGGAAACAGCCAGTTCCTCAGTGTACTGACACTTTTGCACTGGATCAGGGCTTTCCTGTTCATAACAGTGGGACAATTGTGTTCCAGAGTGGATTAGGTGACAGTTGTTGTGACTGCTAACTTGTGTAGTAGTGCACTAAGACGATTACAATCATGTCACAGAGTGAAAAATAGTACTTTTCTGAAGTATATTAGACCTAATTCTAATGAACTGCATAGGTATCATTTCACTCAAGTAATTTATGTTGCTTTAATTTCAATACTGCTGCAAATGAGAAAAGAATGAGGCCCAGGATGAGGCCCATTGTAGCTTAGAAGATTTCTGGAAGAAAGAAAGGTAGATTCAGGGGTAAAGTTGCATTACTTCTGTAGGGGCGGGGGGAAGGAAAACTGCCAAGTGTAAAATCTGAAAAATACTTTAAAACAGTATTTCAGCCCATAATCAATAGTGTTGTGGCATGTGTTGGCAGGAATAGCACTGAGGTGATAAAGAATCCAGAGTAAATCAAAACAAAAAACCTGAATGCCAACTATCAGTCAAAATCCAGCCTTTTTTTTTTTCATTTCATGACCAAGCAATTCCATCACTACTCAAAGGGCTTATTCGTGTGTCATGTATGTTGCCTTAAGCAAATTAGCTCTGGGAACCCACTTGGGAGGAAAAAGAAAAAGAAAAGAACCCAGAATTTGTCAGAAGATCTGTCCAAAGTCAATGTTTATGAAGTCATAACAGTCCGGGAGGAATCCGTGCTGTTTCAGTACCATAAGCAGTGCCATTGCTTCCACAGTGTTTTTTAGAGTTTCACACCTCTGAATCAGCAAATAACTTCACAAAGGCAGCTAATGTGCCAGGGACTTGTCCAGACCGTGTGTCTCACGTTTGCTGCCTGCGAGGGTCAAAGCTCATGCTCAAGATCAATTTCCTTAGTATCATCCTGTTATTCTCACATTGCTTAGAAGGCTCAGTTGTAAAGATCCAACGTGGGGAGCAAAGTACAAATTTGTGATAACTGAGGAGCTGCAGAGCAAGGGCAGCCCGTGTGTGGATTCTCTCTCCCTGCCATCTTTGTGGTGTTTAATGGAGGTGGTTATCTTGACTACTGCTCTTCTGGAAGCTTCTAGCCACATGCTGCCCATTATGGCAAGCGGTACTACATGTTTGCACTTCAAACGCTGCTCTTTGTGCTTTCCCACTGATAAGCCCCCGATTTAGGAGCATCTTGAGGGAGTTGGGTGTTTACTGTTTGGCTCAGCATTTCCTGTCCTTTGTCTTATAGCTGCTTTTCAGCCAGAACACAGGACATTTTGAGTCTTATTCTTTGGTCTTTGTGACTGTCTCTTTGCATCCAGGGACAGTATCTTAAAGATGTCTTTAGCAAAGATGGTTGGCAGCCAGGTATCTGCAGTTTCTAACCTATGGGTGATGCTGTTTCTGAGGTCGGAGAGTTGAGTTCCTACCTCCCTTCCCCAGCAGTTTTCAGCATTAATAGACTTCTTGCCGGGCACAGTGGCTTGTTCCTGGCTGCTTGTTTCTGAACAACTTGGGCACCCTTTGCTGCCACTTGTCCTGGGATGTGTAGTTGGTCACTAAGAGGTTTCTAACCAAGGTTTTGCTTTAAATCTCCAGTTATTTGACAGTTGTCAATAGACCTACAGCTGTGCATGGCTATTTTTGGAGGAAGTTAGGTTTTAAACAAACAGTCCAGATCTCCCAGCTCTTGAGTCAGGCAGGCCCATTTGGAAAATGCCTCTCTGATGGCAGACAGACTGCACCCAATATTGTGCCAAGTCACTCTCCATTTGTAAATATTAGAATGTGTTGTAGTTACAGATATAGTAAAAGACAGAAAGTTTAAATTATACAGCTGAGAAACAACAAAGGGAAATGAATGTAAACCAGCACATGCTGTGTGTGCTGTAGGTCTGCAGTCTTGCTATTAGAGAGTAAAGATAACACAAGCTTGAAAGGTCACTCAGTTTAATCACTCTCATGTTTTCCTAAATGCGTATTTTTGCTTCACTTAAATATGTGTAACTCTCTGCTTGTCTTTCATATTTCTTGCTGTGAAGAAGGTGTTAGAAGAAAGGCTTAAGCAGGACACGTGTAGACAGGTTATTGGATACAAACTTTGTAATACTAGCTCCAAGGGACTAAATACTGTGATTAGCGAAAAGGAATGGAAGAAAAGTAGCGAGTGTGTCCACATAAAGAAAACTATTGAGGTATTTTTATGTAGCACAGTGTAAGAGCAAGGGACATGGTCTATGCAGTTGTGTGTGATCTGGCTCGTGCTTATCCAGAACATGGAGAAGTCCCGCAGTGTGACCAAAAAGAAATATTTGTAATGGAGGAGGAAGGGGGAAGCCCTTTTTTTTTTGGCTAAAAAGTCACCTTGCCCTGCTGTGCTGTTGTGGAGTTGGCCTCATGAGCGAGGCGGTGGTACCACCACACAGGGTGGCTGCATGTTCCAGGGAAGTGCAGTTCCTGGAACTTGCCTTCACATGCAAAGTAGAATAAGCATAAACCAGGCATGTTCTCCCACTTCTGTAATGTGACATGTTAATTGAAAAACTTAACATCTTCTGTGCATCCCTGCTGTTCTCAGGCAAGGATCTGACAGGGACGACAGGCCTAGCACTAAGGAAAGACATGGACAGGGGACGTAAAATAGAAGTTTTCCCGAACACAGTTTCTGAGTGTGAACTACAAAACACTACCGTTGTTTGGGATAGCTGCAAACGAGCTAGCTACTACACCTTTCCTGTGGTGTTCTGTACTCCTGCTTGAAGAGTAACAGGTCTAGGGGTGAAGTGAAATCTCATGAAGCTACACAGTCCTTCTCCCAAGCCAGCAACCTAACTCACAATTCCATCTTTTAATCTTTTTTTTTTTTCTGTTTCTTTTTGGGAACTGTGATAGTGGGTTTTTCACCCACAGATCTCGAAATCTAGTACTTGTATAAAAGGCACTTTTCAAGGTTTAACTGTGCCACTGACCTGTGCTGGACATGTTGCAAATCTGACATTGTCTTCCGTATACTAGGCAGCAGATTTCTAACTCTTTGCAATGTTGACGCCTGCTCTCACAAAGAGAAGGAAATGAAGCAGAAAGATCCCACTGCGACAATTAGTGGCTCACAGAGAAGTATTGAAACAAATAGTAAGTGGCTGAAAAAAATTCAAGGGAGGGAAACTCTAGCTTCCTGCTCTACCACAACCTGATCTTCTTTCTCAGATTCTCTCCTTCCTTATCCCAGTGGGGATTTTCACACACTTTCTTGCCCACTGTTAGTGGGAGATGATTCTTCGTGACTAGCAAGCAGCAGTTTCATCCTGCAGGGCAGACCTGTGTCCTACCCTGTTAATCTGTTTGCCAGTCTTACCATTTTATGCTGTAATCTAGTTTGAATTTTCAAAGTAGCATTAATGTTGACTTTCAGCTTTGGAAGGAGAATCACCCTGATACACCTTGCATCTCAAACCTGAATCTTTGCAACTTGCTGGGTGAGTGGCACTGGTGGCTCTGGCTGCCCTCACACAAGGAGACAAGATGTGGCTGGACAAATGATCAAGTAGTTTGGTTCCTGTCCTCCCAGATCTTTCTTTGCTTGGTGAGTTGATACCTCCCTCCCTCCCTCCAATGCATTATTGTCTACTGTATCTTCTGCTAGCAAATTAAAACGTTAAAGAAGCATTTCCTTTGTGTATTGCTGCAGGAAAAATGACATTTAATCTCCTAGGGGATGCTGTTCTCTGTCAAGCATTTGGATTTTGCTCTCTGTTTAAAAGAATAATGCCCTTTTCCAGTCCCCTCGTTCATCTCTTAAAAGAGAGCAGCACCCCTGACTGGGGTTTTTTCTTTGATAGCCACATTAGTTACGTGAGGCCATGAAGGACTTCAGATAACATAGCAATATAATGAGAAGGGGAGACTTGTAGTTCTGGAATTGTTCAGAACAAATTGAGTGTCAGCTGCTCTGATGCAGAGATAAAGGGTGGGAAGGACAGATGCAGAGATAAGGTGTGGGAAGGACTACTCCTCTCCCCCTCAGCAGCCTGACAACAGCTTCCTCTTGCACTGCTGGGGAAACATGATGTGTGCTGTTCTGAGCAGTTCATCGGCAAGGGGAGGAGGAGATGGAGGAATGAGAGACAGGACTCTGCATTAGCCCTTGGGAGGGAGCAATCACTCCAAAAGTCAAGTAGAAAACGAGAGATTGGGGAAACGAAAGGCAGCAAAAGAGACAGGAAGGGAAAGCAGTGACAAGCGTACATTCCTTGGCATTTCAAAAGGCCTCTTTGTGGTCTCTGCTTTTATGTTCTAATGCTCCTTCTAATGCTCTCTCTTCTGATGCTATTACTGCCCAGCTGAACCGGCCTTTGGGACCTCCAGGGTGGAGGCTAATGCTGGTTTTGCTTCCCTTAATGCAGAAGCAAGTCCTCCTCCCCGGAGGGCTGATAGAGTTTGGTAACTTATTTTTGGACTGGTGCAGGTTAAGAATCTTTCTCCAGTATCAGGAGTTGGGAACTGTCTCAAGCAGAGCCATCCCACCATGTTGGTGGAGTATATTAATTAATTTTTTAATACCTACCTACTTAGGTCTTTGCTCCTGAAAAGAAACTTGTCTCTAGTCCATCTGGCCACAGTTGTGTTTCTCCCAGAAGCAAACAGTAGTTGTGTAATTGGCACAGTAGATGAAGTAGAACATCTACTCTGTGGCAGAGATTAGAACTAGAATGCTGTAATCTGCCAGAGCGCTTCTTGCCCACGTGCTACCTGATTTAGTAATTAGTCACTTATTTGTGTACTTCATTAGATCATGGCCAGAGTAGCACAGCATTTGCTTCCTGCCTAACAGGCTTCAGTCTGGCTTCTGAAGCACTGGTACAGGTTTACCTGATACCAAACCACAGCATAACTCCTGGTGGACTGGAGGAATTCTCTGTAGATTACATCTGTGGTTTCCAAACCCATTCACTTACGAGTGAGACCACTTGGAGGTGGCATAGCTACCCTTCTCTTAGTGTTACAATGCAGCCTTTCTTTGCCTGTGAGAAAGCTTTGACATACAGCTGTACACAGCTGTCTTTCTGCAACCAAGATCTGCCATGGTGCCCCCAAGGCATCTAAAACTGCTTGAGTGCTGTGCTGTGGCAATTGCCTGGTGAACACACAGGAAAAAGTAAGTTTTCTGCAGTAAATCTTTCGCTTAGAGCCTGTTGCTATATGTGGACTTGGGAATAGAGCAGGTTGTTTTGGTGCAATGAATAGCACAGTCAACACATCATCTTTTACTGGTTCGTCTGGGTTCAAGTGTAATCAAGCCCAAAATGTTGCCAAGAAAAAACAACTGGTTTTGCTGTGCTTTAAAGCACAAGGGTTCACCTGGTTGGGACAGTGCCAGCACAAGAATAATAGTTTTGGGATTTTTTTTAAAGCATAAGACTAAATGTGGCAATGAACTGTTTCCAGTGACTCTCTGGTTCTAAGGTTTAGAGCTCTTGCTGGACACTTTATTGCACTGTTCAATAAAAATGCCCTTAGGGATCTTAGGTCCAGTATACTTAATACAAAGCAGGAACAGAGAGACAAAGCCAGGTTTTTCCTCAGCTACCGACTCAAAAGTTGTCAGGAAAAGATCTCCCTCGTCTGTGCTAGTCTGTGGTTCGCTTTTCAGGGCCGGGGTAAAACTGTTACTGGCTTGGTTTCAAATCTCGGACTTTTGGGCAAATAGGGGCAAGAATCATGAATTGCCACTGAGTAAGAGCGCAACTGAACACTGTGTACTGACTGAAATATTAGGTTATTACAGAGAAAAAGCAGTTGTGTGTCTCATGTTTTCTCGTGTCCGAGGGCAGCAGTGTGGGGTGTGTGAGTGCCCTCCTCAAGCACAGCGTAAGTCTGTGGGAACAGAACACAGACACGGGCTGGTATGTACCACCGTTAGCGGAGACCGTCCTCTGCCGCCCGGGGGAAGCCCCGGGGCCTGTGCAGCC
>NW_010421864.1:3698-4029 GCF_000710305.1 Buceros rhinoceros silvestris | reverse complement strand
TTCCGTGGCCCCCAGGCACTGTGGGGTGTGTGGGGTCAACTGGGACTTGGGGGCGAGGAGTGGGAAAAACCCTGTAAAGCCCCGCGGGGGCCATGGGCATGGAGCTGGGGGCTCATCCGCGCTGCAGAGGCACAGGAGGAATTTCAAGGGAGGGACATGCCTGGGGACACCCGTGGTGGATGGAGGGCAGGGAACTGGGGCACTTGGGAAAGCTACCCGCTGGCCGAGGGAAAGGGAAATGGGACAGCCACAGCAGGCCAGGGCCAGCGGCACTGCGTGTCCTGGCTGGCTCGGGCCCTTCCCGGCCCCCCCGAGGGCCGCACCGGGGGGG
>NW_010421864.1:2166-3615 GCF_000710305.1 Buceros rhinoceros silvestris | reverse complement strand
GTCCTGGCTGGCTCGGTCCCTTCCAGCCACCACGGAGGCCAGCACCGGTGGGTGCTGACACAGTTCCAGGCTCGGCACCCACTCCCTGCCTGCTGTCACCCCTGGTCACCGGCCGGTCGCTAGGCCGGGCGGTCCCTGTCCGGGGAGGCTGTGCCCTGTGGGCTGTGTCCCCCGCAGCTGGGCAGTACGGTCCCCACCCTATGGATGTATACAATAAGGTCTGTGTCCTCTGTAGCCGTGAGGTGCCGTCCCTGCCCTATAGCTGTGCCACATGGTCCGTGTCCTCCGTAGCTATGCCCTACAGTCCCCGTCCTATAGCTGTGCCGTGCGGTCCCCATCCTACGGAGATGTGCAGTGTGGTCTGTGTCCTGTGTAGCTGTGCGATACAGTCCTCATGCTGTAGCTGTGCCGTATGGTCCACATCCTGTGTAGGTGTGCCACAGAGGCCCTGCCCTCCCTGTCCGTGATGTATAGTCCCTATACCACATACCAGTGCCATCTGGTGCCCATTCTTCACAGCTGCTCTGTGTCATCTCTGTCCTAGCTGTGCCGTATATGTCCTTCGTACTTGTCCCATTCAGTCTCCATCCTGTATGGCTGTGCTGTGCACTAACTCAGCCGAGCTGAGTCCTGTGGCTCTACCATATGGTCTCCATCCCGAGGAGCTGTGCCGTATGGTCCTTGTCCTATTTAGCTGTGCTATATGGACCCGTCCTGCACAGCTAGTAGTGTCCCGTGTCGCTGTGTAATGCAGTCCTTGTCCTAACTGTGCTGTACGGCCCCTGGTCTATTAGCTGTGCCATACGGTCCCTGTCCTGTGTAACTGAGCTATACAGTGTCTGTCGTACATGCCTGTGCCTGTATGGTCCCTGTCCTGTGTCACTCTGCCATATGTCCATGGCCAGTGCTGTACCATCCCAAAACGATGCCGCTGTGCTGTGCGGTCCCCATCCCGAGTAGCTGTGCTATATGGCTCCCGTCCTGCCTACCAATGTCATGCCATGTCCTGGCTGCTGCCTCTCCCCTGCAGGGCCCCGTGGGACTGGGGGTGCCCACGGCAGGCGCAGTGCTGGGGGGGTCCACAGACACAGCCAGCTTCTGGGGGGGGGACTTCGTGCTCCCCTCACTAAGCTGGGGCTGACGCTGCTCCCCACGAGGTGAGCATGGTGCTGGCTTGTCCCTTCCAGTCCCTGCCGAGAGGCTGCTCAGTGCCGGGCTGGCTTGGAGAGGGGCAGGAATGACATGGCCTGTGTCAGCCCCAGCGCCTCATCCCTTCTGCCCTGTTGTCTGAGCCCCGATGTCACCTTCGCGTGGTCCAACAACCAGCGGTGGCTCAGAGGGTGACAACCCCCCCTCAAGTTTGCAGCGCGGGGTCGGTCCCCGTTCCTGACCCGGGCTGAGATCAGCCAGCTTGTTACGCAAGTGCCGAGGCAGCACAGCTGGATGCCG
>NW_010421864.1:777-1732 GCF_000710305.1 Buceros rhinoceros silvestris | reverse complement strand
GGTGGGACCATCCTCACTCCCTGGTCTTGGCCGTGCTGGACCGAGCCGAGGGAGAGGGCGGGCGGTTGGAAAAACATGAAGTGGATTTTCTTTCTTTCTTCCTTTTTATTTATTTTTTTTCCCTTTCCTGGAGTACAAAAATAACAGTGCCCTTATCTGAACGTCCCGGCGGCCCAGCTGAGCCCCCTTATCTGATCCTGACATAATGCTGGAGCCCGCTGCTGCCTTCCCCAGGGATGGATGGTGCCCGGCTGGCACCACTGCCCCCCATCTCCTCCTCTGGCATCCCTGCCCCGCGCCCGGGTCAAGCCCAGCCACGGCCTCCGACCTTGCCTGACCTCCCTGTGGGATGCTGCCGGAGGTGTGACAAACTGCCCATCCTCTGTCTGGCAATGCCGGGGACGCGTGGCCGTGCCCGGTGTCATTGGGGCATGAGCGGAGGGGAAGAGAGCCTCAGTCTGTGGCGCCCAGATAAGCGGCTGTTTATCTTCCTCCCGATGATGCTGGCTGCGACGGCTGCTGCGCTAGGGGGAGGAAGCACCAGACAATAGATGGGCCCATGGCAGCATCACTGGGGGGGTCTGCACTGTGACCCTGCTGCTGTGGCCACGCCACTTTGATGATGAGACACGGGCCAGGGGTGCTGTGATAGGCACGACATGGCATGAGCGGTCCTTTGCCAGCTGCCCATCCCACAGCCTTGACAATGCGGAGCATCACGCCCTCTGGCCCTGGTCCCTGCGGGGCAGCTGGGTGGCCCTGGCATGGGGGTCCAGTCACCTCCCAGTGTGGCCACCAGGGATGGGAAAGGATGGGACGGGAAGGGACAGAGCTTGGTGGGCACCTCCACCACAAACACAGTGCCCCATGGAAAGCTCCCAGCCATGGCTGTGGGGCTCCATCCTGCCCAGCCCCTGCTGCAAGGGGGCACCCGTGGGTGCAAGAAGGTCCCAAG
>NW_010421864.1:410-621 GCF_000710305.1 Buceros rhinoceros silvestris | reverse complement strand
CTGGCACAGGGCCAGCTCGAGGGCAACCCGGCCACAGCAGGGCTGTCCAGGGCAGGAGGACCGGCCGAGGCGAGCGAGGGTTTACAGGATCAGGCCATCAAAGGGCTGTTTGCGCTCAGGATTTCCCTTGGCTCGCTCGCGCGCCGCGCGGGGGGTTCGGGATGGGGCGACGCTCGCGCCTTGGCGCCTGCGGAGGATGAGCTTTACAGCC
>NW_010421864.1:0-228 GCF_000710305.1 Buceros rhinoceros silvestris | reverse complement strand
GCCACCCCGGCGTTGGGTGCAGCCAGGCGCGAGTTTTGGCACGCGGCGGCGCCAAGCGGGGACAGTGGATTTTTCCAGGCCGGATCCGAGGGTCATTAACGCGACTGTGGCGGGGGCTGTCAGCGTCGGAGCGGCCCCAAGCAAACACGTCGCAGCTGGTCCCACGGGCGTTGTGCCGGCAGTGGGGCCGTGGTGATGCCGTGCCGGGGGTGCGGGGGCAGCACGGGG
>NW_010421863.1:10667-22997 GCF_000710305.1 Buceros rhinoceros silvestris | reverse complement strand
TCCCAGGTCCTTCTCTGCTGTGCAGCTTTCCTGCCGCTCTTACCCAAGCCTGTAACATGACAGGGGGTTGTTGTGGCCCAAGTGCAGGACCTGGCACTTGGTCTTGTTGAATTTCATACAACTGGCCTCAGCCCATTGATCCAGTCTGTCCAGGTCCCTCTGTAAAGCCTCCTGACCCTCAGGCAGATCAACACTATCTCCCAGCTTAGTGTCATCTGTGAACTTTGAGGGTGCACTTGATCCCCTCATCCAGATCACTGATGAAGATGTTAAAGAGAACAGGCCCCAACACTGAGCCCTGAGGAACACCACTGGTGACCAGCTGCCAGCTGGAGTTAACTCCATTCACCGCCACTGTCTGGGCCCGGCCATCCAACCAGTTTTTGATCCAGTGAAGTGTCCACCCATGCAGGCCATAGGCAGCCAGTTTCTGCAGAAGGATGCTGCAAGAAACGGTGTCAAAGGCCTTACTAAAGTCCAGGTAAACAACATCCACAGTTCTTACCTCATCTACTAAATGGGTCACTTTGTCGTAGATGTAACGACATCATCAGACATTGTTCCTGGGCTTGTGGAAAGTTTCTGGATTAGATTATGGCTGTGTTTGAACGACTGACAGATGTGTTTTGGAGTCACAGAAAAACACCTTATGTGCTATTTGTAAATACATTCCCTGAAGCAGTCATCAGGTGTTGAAATTATTGGTTTTCCTTTTAATTTAATTAGTGACCCTAAGGAATAGGAAAGGTACTTGAACAGGTAGCTCAAAAACTAGCATTAATAGTTGAATAAAACTTTGCACTTTGCAAGAAAACATGATCCAGAACCACTGCCAGTAGCAAGAACACCTCATAAACAAAACCATGAGCTTACAAAAAAAGAAAAAAGTGTTTCCAACTCTCCTGTTGGGGGGGTGGGGAGACTGTGGAATAAAAACAAAGCACAACACTAAAAGCCCCTCAAAATTCAAACCCTTATGTAGCGTATAGAGCCTAAAACCCTAGGACATCACCTAACTTTGTTTCAGTGTCAGTATTCCTAAACTAGCTCTGTCATTCTGACTATTAGCTTCCCACCCACTTCATTTAAGCTTGAACATTACCCATCATGCTCTACATCCTTAGGTGTTTTCTTGCATCACAGATCAGCATTGCTAACTAGTAGTTACATCTTCCTGAAAGTTGCAGAGTATCTCAACGTTGTTTTATGTGACCAGCAAGCAAAGGCGTGGGGGAAGGGAATCTGATGCAACAGAGTTCCTTTATGAGAGCACGATCACACACAGAAATTCAACCATTTATTCTGTCTTTTACTACAAGTTCCTCTTATTTTGCTTATACTTGCCTCTCTACAACAGGTGAGGGTAGACAGATTATGCTGGTGGAAACAAAGCATTATGTATAAGAGTCTTGACAGAGTGAAACAGAAAAATGCAAGCAGATAATGAGGCAAAAATATGCAAGATAAAAGACTGTATAGTAAAACATTGATTTTTATCTATGTTGCTTCTTTTTTTCTTCCCTTGAAACCTAATTTCAGGTCACGTACACAAAGTTTTAGACAAATGACAGTAAAATTACAGCAGGATTTTAAAATTAGGCCTCTATGGAAGGCAAAATATTAGAAGAGTTCCTGTGGGAATAAGTCTTATTTCTCTCTCTAGTTCCAACAACATCATCCCATTTAGCCCTAGCAGAAGAAAACACAGAAATTGAAGATTCACAGTAAAGTAGCATAATCTGTTCTGAATGGGTTTTGGCTCCGTCAGAAGTCCAAGGGTAGGCAACATCTGTCATTTCCACAAGGTTGTGTAAAATTCAGTTGGCTCTCTGATAAAGGATAGCAATTTTAACATGTAATTTTTCCACCACTTAATGATTTATAATTACTAGTGTGAAGAAGAGAATAACCATCAAAAGTTCAAAATGAAATATAGTAAGAATGAGGCACACTAGCATAAATGTAACTGTCAAAAGAAGTCGGTAGGAATATAGGGATTTATGAAGAGAAATTAAAAGCCAAATGAAAACAGTTTTACAAACAGATTTACCAAATGATAATTTTATCAGTCAAAAATCACAAACAGGGTACCTGACTCAACACCCACTGCTGAAATGCTATTCAGAGTAAGAATAGGTTTGCATATAAAACTTTATTTTTTAGCAAACTGCTAGAATAATAAACCATCCTTTTAATTTCAAAGGCAAACTCAAACTCCGTTTTACAATTGCCCTTGTTTTGGGCTCAAGAAGTTTCAGAGAGAAATTCTATTGACATGGTATTTGTTGGCTGATCTAGTAAGACAAAACGCCCAAAACTATATGTGAAAATCTTCCTAAACAACTGTTTCTGCCTTTGGCTAAGTTTCTTTTATGGTAACAGGTAAAATTCATTACACATAGCAACCTGAAAGGAGCAGAGCAACCTCAAAATTAGCAAAAAAGCTTTTGTTGATTGTATCTATAATGAACAACATCTTAAATAGCCCTTTGTTTTTAGCATACTCTACAGAATGTTACCGAAGAGTGTTATTCTATATCCTGTAGCAGAGCAATTAAAAAAATTGTCAGGAATAATCTAATTTTCTGTTAGATTCCCAAAGCAAAGAACTTTAATTAACTCTGATTAAATCTTAAGAGGACTTTTCCATTAGCTTGAAGCAATTTCAAATAAATATTTCCAAATATGAATATAACTTCAAAGGCAGATGCACCATACCCATAAAGACACCATTCAACCCAAACAGATACTTGCCCAAGTGTTTTTCGGTTGTTTACACACACACTGAAAAGAACAGACTCAGGATGTATTCTTACTGTATTTAACACCTGAGGTACAAATATACAAAGCGTATTTTTTTGCTAGTGATGAAAAAAAGCCAAAGATTCAGTTTGTGCAAGCCAGTATAATTTTGTCCTTCTTAAAGGAGCTGTGAAAGTCAGCAATAACATTTGTATAGCCAAAAAAGCTCTTTCAGTTCTTAGAACAATGCATGGAAAATCCAGAACACCCAGGCATCAGGCAGCAAGTTGACCCTAGAATTTACTGTGCTCCAATTTAGAGCATCGTGGTTCTTCCTACTTTTACCAGAAACGCCGCCCTCTGGTTAATTCCAGCAAAACAATTCCAACATTACTGCCTGAGCCAGCATAGCAAAGAATATTTCCCCAAAGAGGAAGCACAATTATACTCCAGCCCAAGTCAGCAGTGTGACCTGGCAGCAAGCCATGACAGTAGCATGGTGGCCTGTGTTAACAGAAGCACAACAGGACACTGAGGGGGTAGAATAGTTCCCCCTACTCAGTGCTAGTGAAACAACACTTAGAGTGCTGTGTCCAGTTTCAGACTACCAGAACAGGGTCAAGTTCAGTGGGGGGAAGACTAAGCCAAGCCCGTGCCCTGCAGAAGGAGCTCTTTGCAGAGGCAGACAGTTGAAAAATGAGAGACAATGAACATGAATTAAAAAATAAGATCAAGATTTGATACAAGGTGTGGGGGAGGGGGGAATCACGAATGGGACAATTAAGCAATCAAACAAGTTTCCCAAAGAGGTGGTGCAGTTTCCATCCTTGCACGTTTTCAAGACCTGGTCTCAATTCTATGTTGATCCTGCTTTAAGCAAGAAATTGGGCAGTGTGACCTTCTGAGGCCCTTTTGAACCTGAACTATCCTATGATTGTAACACAAAATTATATACATGATTTGGCAGAAATAGTGTTTTATTTGAGTGCTTGTCTTCACTAATCTGAACATTCGTTTTAACAGACAAAGAGGCACATATGTACAGCCTCCTGTCATAAGCCACCTCCATTCAAGAAGTGCAGAAAATAAAAGAAAATCCTCAGGGCAAAACAGCACATGTGACTGGATCTCAACTGACTCCTAGTGCAGTGCTCTTAAACTACAAGGGGATATTGTTGATTTCTTAGTTCAGGTGTTTCCTTTAAACCTATTCTCATGCACACACTTATCTACTAGTGTTTGAAAAGAAGTGACACAGACATATTGCAAAACAGGTCCTGTTTTGCAAGAGATCTAGACATGCCACTACAGACTATGTTTTCACTCTAGGCTGAAATCTCTCACGTTTTTACCCCGTTGCACAAATTCCACCATACAGCAGTATAGTGACATTATTTCTCTGTTATTGAAGAGCATGAACGTGTTGATGAAGCAGTCAGTTCAGTCCTGCCATTGGTGAATTCAGTTCATATAAAGAGGGGTGATCCTCAGCCCTGAAGTTCAGACCCGCAATACTGAGCCAATTTATTATAAAAACAAAGGCAACTTCAATTTGGATTGACAATTCAATCTTCACTTCTGAAACCTATTCCAGTTCCAAATTTCAGAGTATGCTCTGAACGTGAGACAAACACATACACAGTTTTCTACAAATTAAACATAATCGGAGCACCATAATAAAGCATAAATATTAATTTAGGTGTTCATTTTCAGCTCTGGCATCATGAGAAGTTATAGGCAATTTTGTAGTTAAAATAAGTAGATATTCACTTAGACTGGGGTTAAACAGAAGCATATATTAGCACAACTACAAGATCAGCTCATTTAACTCCTGTTAGATGCCTGGTTAAAAAAAAAGTCTGCACAGAATTAGCCCACATGCAGATATAAGTAGTGTCAAAAATGGGATCCTTTATGTTGAATTATAATTTCCTAGAAGCATCAGTATCAGTAACAAGGATAAGACCCTCTCAGCAGGCAAACAAGAAGGTTTGGCATCCTGATTGTGAATCAGTAAATTATGTGCTACAAAAGCTCTGAAGTCAAATAAAACAGTCCCGGAAGGTAACTGAAGGGAAAAGTCATTAGTACAGGGGAGATCTATAAAGAGAACACTGAATAATTAAAGTTGTCTAATCATGCATGCTTCATTGATAAGAGAAACTATAACTATCAGAAGCCAGACATCAGTATTATATTGTTTCACTTTACAGCATAGGATTATTCTGCAGTATGAGGGAACAATGCCAGATTTATCTAAGTCTACCAATATAAGAAAGCCCAAATCTGATTTCTTCCATTTTCTATTGCATGGGTTGAAATTGAGAAGTTACCTTATTCTCATTTGCAGTCAAAATAAAACACTGGGAGCGAGCTGTATGTCAAGAAAGCAGCTGACAGTAAATCTCCCTAAAGCTGCAGCTACCACCTCATCCTGATGCTAACTAGACAGAGATGTCACAGATTTCAGCAACTAAACAACAAAATAGATTTGTGAGGGGAAGTACTAATTTGTCAGGAATTCAAGCTCATCAATCCTGTCTCACCAATGACTCTAGCAAGCAAAAAAAAAATCCAAAACAGTATTTTAGAAGAAAAACTGAAAAAATCTTATGTTAACATCAGGCAAGAAGCAAGTGCAAGAGAATTGTTGCTTTCTTCAAAAGATGCTTTCTCCTTTTTAAGCATAAGGCTCAGCTTTGCATCCTGTCTTCAGTTTCGTTCCCTACTTTTCTGTATCCGCTATTTAATCTGCTCACAATCCTCATTTATTTCCATAGAATGCCCTCTTTTAATGAAGAGCCTAATGAATAGGTTCTTCATTATCATATGCCTATTTCTTCCCCTTTAACAAGCAAGAGCTTTTTCTTAGTTGCAAGTAATTGTTACTCTAAGTATCTCTTCAGCTTGAAAACTTAGGATTGTCATCTTAATACCTTGTTATAACTATGTCCATGGAAAACTCAGGAAAAAGAAGCTGAACTTCTAACAGTTTGTTCATTTCCTCTTCCTAGGTAAGGCCATTTCAGAGACTAACACACACTATTTTCATTTGTTTGCCTTCATTGTATTTACAGAGCATAGACTGTTGCATGGAAACACAAAGATGGTGAGAGTTAAAAAGAAAAAAAAACATTTTCCAAAGAAACTTTTCATGTCAGGTTTAGTATCTAGCTTTAAGAAAGCAGACATATCATCAGCCAAACAGAAAACTGATTCTTACATGATTTATTGCTAATAAAAACATTAGCAGAACTTGAAAAACACTAGCAGTCCTAGGAGCAAACCACTTGCAAAATCATGGTTTGCCATTGCATGCTGCTGTATCAGCTGGTTTGTTGGAAGAATTCATAGATGCCAGAAGTTTGGTATCAATTTTTTAAAAATAGCTGAGTAGACCAGAAAAGGATCATAAGTGCAACAGACAGAATGTGATTAGACCATTATAACATGCTGCCATGTTAATGAGGTAATTTGAAAACCAGCATTATGATCAGATTTATGCAATATATGTGAAAATTAACTCATGTTAATGGTTCACTTAGGAAAATTTCTTGCAGCCCATTATGAGAATTGCTAGTTCTCCATGGTAGCCCCTGGATGCTGCTGCACAAGTAGTAACTTAGGAAGTGGGCAATCGACAACATCTATGCACTTTCCAAAACCTAGGTTTTTACCAAAAAACTCTATAAAGTGTTAGAGCAAAACTAAGAAACAGCTAGCAGCTTAGGTCTTCAGTAAGGCTTAGACTATGAAAGATAAAACCACCATGTTTTTGTTGAAGAATTCCTCAGAAAACTATTGTCATCTGAACAGCAGCAGAAAGATCTTCCAATTTTTAGTCCAGTACCTTAGGAAAAACTTCGTTTCTCCCACCGGCATCCTCCACAACCTTGAAACAGATTAAGGGTGCTGAAGGAACTGTACCCAAGGAATCACATTTTAACATACTGTTATTTTAATATTCTTGCCCAGTTTCTAAATCCAGCCCAAGGCTATAAGAACTTGTATACATTTGTACTCTGTACTTAAACATTAGCCTTCTCAGAAGAGTTTCTATTGCTTACCAATTGACCTTGTAGCATGATTAATTATTTTCCAAATAATAAAAAGAAATTAGCATTAACAATTTAATTCAGAGAGATTTCGTGCTGCTAGGGAAGGTGTCAAAGAAACAGGCAGAAAAGACTCTTCTCTTTCACAATGCACTAAGTGTATGTGTGTCCAGAAAATAAAAATATTATTTGTGATCCATGAATTAACTTTCTGATAACTTAGATAATAAGGAAGCATATTTATAGTCTTTGTTGTATATTCAATACAATAATTTGACAATTCTTTATTCCCAACCTGATATTCTGGGATTCTATGAACTGTCTCCTAATATGTATCTAATAACGATCAGAAGGCTGGAACACCTTTCCTATGAAGAAAGGCTGAGAGAGTTGGGATTGTTCAGCCTGGAGAAGAGAAATTTCTGGGAAGACCTCATTGTGTTCTTTATGACTTCACTTGATCTTAACAGTTTATTCCAACCAGATGATTCTGCGATATATAACAACCCCCTGCAATGTTATAGACTTGGGGAAGAGTGGCTAGAAAGCTGCCCAGCAGAAAAGGACCTGGGGGTGCTGGTCAACAGCCAGTTGAACATAAGCCAGCAGTGTGCCCAGCTGGCCAAGGCCAACAGCATCCTGGCTTGTATCAGAAATAGTGTGACCAGCAGGAGGAAGGAAGGGATTGTGCCCCTGTTCTCAGCACTGGTGAGGCCACACCTTGAGTACTGTGTCCAGTTTTGGGCCCCTCACTTCAAGAAGGACATTGAGGTGCTGGAACACATTCAGAAAAGGCCAATGAAGCTGGTGAAGGCTTTGGAGAACTTGTCTTATGAGGAGCAGCTGAGGGAACTGGGAATGTTTAGTCTGGAGAAGAGGAGGCTGAAGGGGGGATCTTATCACTCTCTACAACTACCTGAAAGGAGGTTGTGGGGAGGTGGGGGTCGGTCTTTTCTCCCATGTTAAGAATGACAGGACAAGAGGGAATGGCCTCAAGTTATGTCAGGGGAAATGTAGGTTGGATATCAGGAAAAATTTCATTACAGAGAGAGTTGTGAAGCATTAGAACAGGCTGCCTAGGGAGGTGGTGGAGTCCCCATCCCTGAAGGTGTTTAAAAGCTGTGTGGATGTGGTGCTGAGGGACATGGTTTAGGGACCCTGGCAGTGCAGAGTGAACTGTTGGACTCAATGATCTTAAAGATCTCTTCCAACCAGACAATTCTATGATTCTATAGAAAGGGCACTTACATGAGAAACTAACAGACTTTTTACCAAGGCCTATAGTAACAGGAGAAGAGGCAACAGCTTTAAAATGAAAGAGGCTAGATTTAAGGTAGATTTAGATTGGCTAAGAGGAAGATATTTTTGTTTCTTGGAGGTCTTGGTGTGCTTTATTATTATTGGGGGCAGGCTGGAGGGGTTTGTTTTACACAGTAAGAGTACTGGCGAGATACTGGAAGAGCCTGCCCAGAGAAGTTGTGGACATCCCCTCCCTGCAAATGGTCAGAGCCAGTTGTATGGGGCTTTGAGCAACCTGATCTTGTGGAATGTATCCCTGTCCACAGCAGCATGGTTGGACTACATGATCTTTCAAGGTACCTTTGATTCAAACCATTCTGTGATTCTAGTTTAACTCTTTAGTTATTCAGCTCTTTTAAGTATTTCCGTAGACTACAGTGTGACCCTTGAGTATTTCCTGACCTCCTCCAGCTAATGGTGATGGCATTCTTATTGCTCAGCTAGAGAATTAGTACACCAAACCCAGTCTGTTTGTCAAAAAAAGCCTTGCAAAATAAGTTCCTGGCTTCACACAAACAACAGAAAAATGCACTAGGCATGTCCTAAATGGGCTAACCCATTATGACATGGGACTGATGACATGATTATGTCAACACAGAACTACGTGGTCCTTGATCTGAATATCATTTGCCACTCATGAACATACTTGATAGCATGACCTCCTGTATCTTATCTATGTAGAATTGATCCTTCAGCAAAAATAATGACACAAGAGTAAACCAGCCAAGTCTATCTAGATAAGCTGTGCAAAAACACCACCAAAACCAAACCACACTTCAAGTAGTACTCATTCTTGTCTTGGGCGTGAGTAATCTTTAATAATTGCATAGGGAAACAGAAGCACCTATTCTAATTCATGTTATGGAATAACAATATTTTTTAAACAAAATGCATCAACTGTGATGGCAGGAAGAAGTTTATCTGTACAGTTACAGCTATGAAAGGCTGGACAAGCCATAAGAGATGATCCTGTCCTATACTGTACCTTCCCTAGCACGGAAGCAGATTTATGTATCCTGCATAGTATTTTGCTATCCTTAACATAAGATTTTTTCCATGGACTGATAATGTGAATCTTATTACATGGCGAGGACTGCCTTGTATGACTTCTTCATTTCCAAACACAATGTCACTTTGACAGTCTTTTTGTTTACCTCTGGGAAGGCAGGAATACTTTAATTTCCCCAGCACTCCTTGTAAGTAACAAAACCTGGCACAATTGCAGCTGTCCCTCATAGTCAGAGCATAGCTTATTACTGAAAGCAAGAGCTAGTGCTGGAAACATGGACTATGCTGAGTTACAAGCCACTCAGTGCATAAAATATACAGGGGAGAAAAAGATAATAGTGAGAACTGTTCCAACATTAAGACTCAGAATGTTAAAACCCCATTTTTACAGGATAAAAGCTCATGCCCAAGGGAAGGCAAATAGTGGAGAACTAGAAAGCTGCATACCAGGTATGAGACATGCTGTCTCAGCAGAGAAAGAATCTCTGGAGACCATTCAATTTGTTACAACCTCCATACAAAAATCAAAGCAGAAAACAACATAAAGCACATGCATGTTTTTATAAATTATCGTTACAGCTCGTAATTATATTTGTACTACACACTTCCCTATGCTGTTACCTTTGAAGTATATTAACACTAATTATTTGTGTGCTACAGTGCATAACTAATCCAAGATTTCAACTGAAAACGCATCTCTATTCTGCAAGCAGCTGTTTGAACACCCAGGTGCAATGCATCTCAGATGTGAGTGAGCTCAGAGACTGACAACAGGGCCTTCTGAGTTCTCTTCAGGACATCTCTTTCTACAGCACTCTCACTTCTCATTATAGGTATGTCATCTTAAAATAAGTTTCTGAAAACATTTTCCCAGTATTTAATAAGATCTGAGAAAGGAAAAAAAGAAGGTATTTTAAAGAGGTGTAATACAAAGCTGCAGAAACTGTGTTTTGATTTAAATAGTTTCCAGAAGATTCTAACACACCATTTAAATATTGTTTTCTATAAAGTTAAGTGCTGTCAGAATTTTACTACTTCCAATTTTGATAAACTGCTAGTAGATGGAATATGTTCATTAGGCATCATTTCAGCCTTTCTAACTGATGTTCTCAAAGATGGAATTTATTCTAACTAATTTAATACTTTGAAGATGGCAGTGTTGCTTTCTTACAAGCTGAGATCCTGAAAATGCTGCATCTACACATTAAACTGTTAAACAGCAGTTACACCCATAGCCATAGATACATCTATTATACCCAATGGATAGCAACACTTTATCACATCTGGGTTTAGTTCAGTAACTCATTCCAATATATGAAGCGTTTTCCTATCTGGGTGGACTGCTTCTCTAGTCATATAGAAACAACTTTTTAACCCAACACTGAAAAACATTTCAGGGAAGCTAAACTCAGTTAATTAAACCTAACTTCAGAAGACAATCCAACAACTTTTTAGAAAGAAGCAATATAACCACCAAGCTGAGGAAAAATAACTGCTTGTATACCATTTGGGTAGTTACAGATTGCTTATTTACGAGCTAAAATGCTAACAAGGCAACCTATAAAGGTGCTGGACTAATGGCTAATTTGCAGCCAGTTAAGCTTGAAAGAGATACATTTTGCTTCCATAAAGTTGTAGAAAAAGAAAAAGCCATAAAAACCCTTTGATCTGAACACTGAGCTCTTAGCTCATTCTTATTTTGTAAAGCTCATCACTACATCTCATCCCTGCTTGTTGAAAAAATGTTAAGACAGTCAACAAGAAACCCATTGATAAGCAGCTACCAGAACATATGAATATTAAAGTCACATCAAGACTCCAATTTTTTGTTGATGTGAAACTGTAAAACATTAAAAGTGTAATAAGTTTTATCATCTGAGAATTTAAATAAGGTAACAAGTAGCTATTCTATCATCTCTTTCCCCCCTCATAAAAATTCCAGAATATGTAATAGAAGAGGAAACACAATTATAAAGGGATTTAATTCAGATACAGGCTAGTTTTCCTCAAGACTTTCACCATGGCTTCTCATGCCAATAGCAACATGTAGATACAGTTTAAACAGAGGCCGTTCTATGAACCTTCAAAGCTACTGAAACACTATCCCAGACACTTGACACCCACCAGTGAAACCTTTGCATCTCTACTTGCCCCCAACCAGCTAAATCCAATTACTCATGCTCAGCACATAAGGGGCTTCCAACAAGTACTTCCGAGTACTCCCTAACTTAACAAGGAACCAACCATTCACCAACCCCTAGGCAAATTCTTATGCCCATCCAAAACAGACAAAAGAAAGTGAGGAGACAGTTAAATGACTGCAGTTAAAAATAATGCCATAACACACCAGCTGACTGCTTTAGCTTTTCTCAATCTAGAAGCATCGTTTCTTAAAATACTGCATTATCCAAAAGGGCATTTAACTAATGAGCTCCTTTTCCAGTGACTATCACCCTGTCACTGACCTCAGAGACTAAATACAACACAGCAAGACAAGTCCATCTGCAGGGCATATATCCTCATACTATGTTTCCCCAGTCAGTTGACACCATTCCCTGACACCTAAATTCTCTGATAAAGAACATCTATTCATCTCTCATGGCCCATTCAGCTTAATCTTGTTCACAGTGACAGACAGCTTTGTGCACTAGAAACTGATCCCTTTTAAACACTGAATCACAGCGCTGCCTAAACTTGTTTTCATGCTGACATTATCCCAGGCACAACTCCTCCATAAAATAATACTGTCGTACCAGAATAACTCAACAATTAGGGAAACACAGCATGACCTAGTAAATAACCAACATGACGGACAGCTAGGGAATAATAAAGAGCAGAAAATGAATTTAATTCCTCTTTTCCATACTCATCCATTAAAGACAAGAACATGTCAGCTATTTCATACGGGCCTGATAAAGTTCATGTCTTCTGAAGAACAATCCTTGAACAGCAAAGTCAAAAGGATCACTATGAAGAGTATTTTAAGGACAAAGCAAAGGCAAACATAATATTCTCAGCAAAACAATCTACCAGTCACAATTATTTCAACTCAGAACATCTTGCTCTCTGGAGACTTGTATGCATTCCAACTGGATAAGAGTAACTTTCCATTATAACTAAGAACTAGTAAACAGCCTATTATTCATAAGGCAGTATACTGCATTCATTATTGCCAGTTTATGTGATAAAGCTAATCTGCAAACCCACGAAGGAGCTCAGAGACATA
>NW_010421863.1:8037-10562 GCF_000710305.1 Buceros rhinoceros silvestris | reverse complement strand
GAATGGGAGCCCAAATAATACCTAAGCGGCTCCCAGGGCCATCCCAGGAGCCACCAGCCCATCAAAGGCCCATCTCCACAAGCCCAGTGGAGCACAGGGATGCACAAACACAGGTGGGAACCCAAACAGAGGACTACCAAGGAACAAAATCCCTCCCCAGGCTGTCCCAGCCAAGCCTCAGTTTCATTGTCCAGGCATGAAACCCACCACAAGAACTTATCACGAGCAGCTCTGGAGATTACCTTTCAGACCAAGAGGGAGACACACTGCAGGATGCAGAGGAAGAACAGTTCAGGGCCACAGGACTTGTTATGGGATGTTTAGGTGTGGAACCAAAGGTGGGAAAAGAGAGAAGTTTAGCTTATTTAGATAGGAACAAGAGGTGTAAGGGGATATAAAGGCCTGGTCATATTTAAATAGTTGGATGGTCAGGACACTTGTCCAGCCATGTCATGTGCCTTATCAGCACAGCCTGTCCTGTCTTATCAAATGGCTTTCTACCTCCTTCCCAGGTGAGGAGGCTATGCTGCGTGCACACGTGTGTACAGGATGTGAGTGCAGCAACGGGTTGGAGAGCCCATGAGTCTGTGCTGCCAGTGACTGGAGCAAGTATGGGTATAAGAATGCACCTGTGATCATCAAAAATCATCAAACTGGATGAGATGCTGAGTGGGTGAAGAGACCCAGGAGCAAGACCATGAAGGCAGCTCTTGGTGTAAGAGCACTGGTGTGTCTCCAGGGGCAAGAAGAAAGTGGAGGGCAGCTGTGGGATCAGTGCAGTCCAAGCCAGCTCAGGGCAGGGGGTGGGTACAGGAAGGTGCTGCAAAAGCACAGGTGTAAACATACCCACAGTCTGCAGAAGCAACTGGAATAGGGCTGCAGCCTCAGGGAGCTTGCACATCCAGGTGCCAGCAACCAGCAAGACTGGGATCCAGGGACAGCTACTGGAAAAACTGAGTAAGCCCAGCTGCTGGGGGGACCCACCTTGTCCATATATGTTCTCACCAATGGACTTCCATCCTGTCCAGCAAGAGCGGGAAGCAGAGTGAGACCACTGGTGCTCTGAGTGACTGTCTGACCTCTGCGGCTCATCGTGGACATGTAACGTGTGCTTTGGGTATGCATGCCTGTGGGAATACATCATCAGCCTTGCTCTTAGCTGAACCAAGGTACATGGAGCTGCAGCAGCCTCACCTCACCTCTCAGGATCCTGCATGAAACATTTTCCTCTAACAGTTCTCAGTTCCCCTCTTTGGGATTACAACTCATTAACTTAACAAAAGTTAGGGTGCTTTGCTAAAGCCCATCACATCTAGAAATCAAAAGGAAAATACTGAGTCCAGCATTTGTGTTGAAGTCCAAGGACTGTGAAGACATGATCCCACTCCCAGAAGGAACACACAGCTGTCATTGTTCCTTGAAGAACTTGCCTGAAAAACACTGTTTGGTACACAAACTGAAGGTGTAAGTTTGGCTGGTAACATGCCAAGTTAATTTAGCGCTTTTTTTTTTTCAGCTACTGTAGACCACATATAATTTCTTTAACAAAATAACCTACTCTAATACTTGCAATACTAGAGTATACAGACACCTGCTTTTCGTTAGTCTGAAGATCACTTGAAGTTCAGTTAAAAAGTAGTTATTTCTAGTAAAATAAAGTTTTCATAATTTAATACAATAAGAAAGCTTTCATCAGGTCAAAAAAAGCTGAAAACGTGAGCAGCTTGGGGAATTCTTTGTATTATCTAGCACCCTAGACTAGAGCAGTATTTACAAGAGGACATTCATCCTAATGTGACTGACAAGTAAGGATAACAGGAAACCGAATCCATACTATCCTGAAGTCATAGATTTTATCCTCAGATCTTGTCCGTAGTGAGAAGGCAAAGCACTTCTGCACCAAAGGGCCAATTAAGTTTAAGGTATCCATATGTGGTGCTTCATAAGATTACCTTGGTAAGGAAGTTATGTACTATGTAACATCAACTTTATCCCCTAGGTTTTGTATATACATTCTCATTTGAGAAGGCATAACAGTGGGTAGCACAGTAGACAAGGGCCTAGAAGAAAGACCTTTTAACCTTAATTTGGTTTTTGTTTGTCAATTACAACTAGAAGTTCTACATAACAGAAGCAACCTTTTACTGTGTACATGTACAAGTGAGATGCTGGTTGTGGTTTGAAGAGTTTACTGAAGTTCTAACAACTCTAATAGCCTTGAAGACCTGAAGTTTCAGCTACCTATTGATAGTTCCAACTCTTACAATTTTGGAAATCAACTCAGTTCACTCTAACTGAAAATATTTAATTCTTTTCAGGGATCGTTCTTCACTTTCCAAATTAAATAATGTTTAGCAGATAATCTATAAAGATTTCTACCCATGAATAAAGGACTAAGCTACTCTGAAACTGTTCAGTTCTCAGCCATGTATCGTAATGCAGACAGTTCTGAACAGATCTGTATTAGCTATTGAACTACATAATTCAGATGTAAGAATTCTTTATGCTTAGTGGCACAGGAATGC
>NW_010421863.1:2484-7941 GCF_000710305.1 Buceros rhinoceros silvestris | reverse complement strand
GAATGCCACAGACAGAGCTACAGGGAAGGAGAATGCACCCCTAGCAATTTCTAGCACCAGCTACAAGAGATTAAAGAGTTAAGGTCTAGAGCAGTACCTAGGGCACCTTTGATTCCAACTCTGTTCAACAGTATGGGGAATAAGGACTCCTATGTTGCAGCTATCATAATAAATTTAAGTAGGCCCGAGAGCAGTCTCAGACACTGAAGCAGTGGTATGTGTCGTTCCTAATAATTTTACTTAGGCTTCACAACAGGATAATGTTGGAAGACTGCTTATCTGATATCTTAACACTGTCCCTGAAACATCCATGTTCCTCAACTGTGAGCAAGAAGTGTTTGGAGGAACACCAGTGAGAACAGTCAAAGCCTAGTAGATGGTTTGGGGGGTTCCCCACGCCCCACCCCATAATAGAGAGAATTTTGTTCCAGAACTTGGGAAGTTTCCCAGGCACTGTTATAAGCTTCTAGTGCAGACATCATCTCAGAGTTAAGCTAAACAACAACAAACAAGGAATGATTAAGACTGTTTCCAATAGCTTTCCAAGTTGCAGCAATAGCAGGTACTTCTCAGGCATGACTTTGCAGAGAAGAAACATCTGTCTTCAGAATAGGGAAGTTATAGGCCGGAGGAATCAGGATTGCTCACCAGCTCTAAGGACTCCGAGTTCCCTGAGGGAGAAATTCATCACTTTGGGAGATGGGAGCATTCACCCCATCCCTCACCCTTCCAGAAGAGTTCCTAGCTCTTGAGTATATATAGGTACATATATAGATAGAAGGATCAAAGTGCTCTAACCAGAGATGAAATACAAGTGTTAAGTAGAACATCAGTCTCAACAAGTCTAGCGATAAAGCAGCAGAAAAAATAGAAATTAAAACAAAACTCAACAACTGAAAATTTATAGATGCATAAGACAATGTCTGTACATGTGCAAGGCCTTCTAATAGCCAGAGATAACTACCTACACTTTAAGCAGCAATGTATTTCTCTGCTTCTCTTGGCTTATTTTAGAATGAAGTCCTGCCCTTAAAAGAAGTTGAACACTCACTATGTTATCAGCAAGCAGCAGCAGAGGCTGTCTATACATGAGCCTTTTGGATTTTCTGCTGTGTTCAAGGTACAAATACCTGCTGATGCTGCTTCCAGTGTTAGCAGGCATGACAATTCCCTATTTTTGCAGTAGGTAATTACCGTCCAGCCTAGTGATTCTGAGACATAGTTAACTGAATCTTGGCATTTGCTGTAGATCAGTTATAACCCCTGCTGGCAGCATGCACCACTGGAGAGGTATTCATCCAATAAAACATTCATCTGAAATGTTTCAGATATGCCCATAACACTTCCTAAAAATATAGAGCCTTTAATATAAAGTCCTTCAGAGACATTTTGAAGCATGAGGCTTCTTACCAGTTCTTTTCCCCCTAGTTCTCTCACAATTAAAAAGCTTGTTCTACAGAGCTTCTTTGTATATTTTGACAGAGAATCATTGTTCTCTGTAGATTTCTTAAATAATTTTATCTGTGTTTTGGCAGGAATGTATCTTGAGAAACGCAGGAGGGAGAAAAATCCTATTCCCTGCTAAAGAGTTTGTGTGCTCTAATAAGAGAGGCTATAATCATCCGTTTTCCACATTAACAAACCAAATACACTTTCAGTAGAAAACATCATTCTGGTCAGACTTTTTAGTAGGTTCCAACAGGACAAGGGGTAATGGTTTTAAACTAAAAGAGGGGAGATTTCATCTAGATAAGAAGGAAATTTTTCACAATGAGGGTGGTAAAACACTGGCACAGGTTGCCCAGAGAGGTGGCAGAGGCTCTATTGCTGGAAACATCGAAGGTCAGGCTTGATAGGGCTCTGAGAGCCCAGATCTAGTTGTATGTGTCCCTGCTCATTGCAGGAGGTTGGACTAGAAGGGACCTTCAAAGGTCTTCTATCCCAAACCATTCTGATTCTACAACTTGAAATATAGTGACTTGATGTTCCCCATTATTTCATTTCCACTGTTCTAAGAAACTTTTGTTTGCCCTCCACTACAGAGTATATGTTCATAGCTAAAAATAAAAAAACCACCATCTATAAAGAGCAGAAGATAATACTACAATGTACTGAAAAACGTCCAGTTTGTTTTTTATTTAAGCCCAAAGCTTACTTTCTCAATGCTGCGAGTGTCCTGCGATTAATGTGAAGCTAGTGGAACACTCTGTAGCATGCTCTGGGACAAGGCTGCCAGGTTGTCTTCATTTGCCACACTAGGGGACACAATTGCTTCTTTCCACTTCCATCTCTGGCATATAGATCCATCCCACGCTTCTTAATCACTTCAGAAGCCAAAGTTTATTTCTGCAGTGATTAAGATTGTCTCACAATGGGAAGAATAATATCCCCACTATTAAATAGATTGGAAACTGAAACACAGGAAGGATAAATGACCTACCCAGAACCAGGCAGGAAATTTGCAGCAGAGGAAGGAACTGACTCTAGGTGCTTAACCTAGGTTCTCAGCTAAAACTTTATGTAATGAATATGAAGAACCCTGTCCTGGGTTTGGCTGGGACAGAGTTAATTTTCTTCCAGGTAGCTGGTAGAGGGCTGTATTCTGGACTTAGTATGAGAATAATGTTGACAATATGCTGGTGTTTTCAGTTGTTGCTAAATAGTGTTTACACTAAGTCAAGGACTCCAACTTCTCATGTCCTGTCAGCAAGAAGGCTGGAGGGGCAAAAGTAGTTGGGAGAGGACACAGCCAGGACAGCTGACCCAAGGGATATTCAATACCATATGATGTCATGCTCAGCATATAAACTGTGGGAGGAGCTGGCCAGGAGAGGAAGGTCAGTGCTCAGGGACCAGCTAGGCATCAGTCAGGGGGTGGTGAGCAATTGCATCATGCAGTACTTTTCTGTCTTGGGGTTTATTTATCTGTTATCTCCTTTTCATTACTGTTATTACTATTATATTTTATTTTTATTTCAATTACTGCGTGGCACTTAGTTACAGGCTCAAGATGACACACAGGACACCCCAAACAGTACAAGTCTAAATGAATAAAATACTTTGGAAAAATCTGATGTTTGTTTCAATAACAAAAGCTAACATATTAACAGAAGCAGGTCAGAAGGTTAACAGGATCGCACTACAAACAAGATAGTTACTTTATCTGAAGTCTAATGTTTTTTGCAATACACAAGGATGCTGAAAGTATCAGTAGGTCTTTCACTCTGGTTACCTATAGAACAATACTGTGACAAGTTCAAACTTACTAAATCTTGTTAAAATTTAATCAGACCTCAAGCAAAAAGTGTAATCTTAAACATTTGCATGCTTTTATTTCTCTGTTGAATTTTTCCACAAGCCTAGCACATATTTTCAGGATTCACATTGGAGTTAATGTCTCATACTTCTATCGCACCAGAGAATATAGGATGTCAGTACACAGCAGAAGAATAAACAGCTCAGAAAGAATGCCATGATGATGTATTACACATATTATTACAGGAAGAAACAAATATAATAAAAAGTTAAATATATGAATCTATAATTCCCAGAGCAAGAAGTTCACTATTTGTGAGATAAAAACAAATAAGGATTACAATTTAAGAATGTTTTGTGGTCTCTACAGAGATTATAATTTTCCAGACACTTTACTGACAACACATGCAGACTGTATGCTTCTATACTGGTTTAATATGCATTATCTTGTCGCAAGATTAAAACCAAAAGCTTTATATGAGGTTTTAAAAATCTAGTTATAGATATACTGCTAGAGAAGATTCTAAAAAACACACTTTTGTATCAACAGCATACTCCCCAAAGCCCTGAAAGGTAACAAACAACTAATTTCAAGCACCTTTAAACCAGAATTATGAGCACTGCAATCTCAGTATCTCTTATGACACCGTATATCAGGGAAAAATAACAGCTATGGGAGGACTCATTGCTTGAGAGAGCATGAAGCTGTTGCAAGTCACAAACTAATCAGAATAATGCCCAGACAACATGCTGTGATGTTTGCATTGTCAGCTGGTTATTACAATTTATTGAAAAAGTGGGACATGGACATAGCAGTACAATGGAATCACACTGTGATAGCTGTAGTAATCTCATTACACAGCTTTTGCTTTTTCATCCTAAACTCTACACAGGCATTGTTTTGCTTTTCTCAAAGCACACAGGGTAAACCATCCCCTCTAAAAAACCCTACACCACACAGAAAACCCAAAACCTAAAAAAACCCCTATAAAATCTCAGGTCTTTAGGACTACATACAGCTTTGTGTAATCTCTACTTTTTGCGTTTTCTTCCTCTTTATTTTTTTTTTAAAGGAGTGCTTCAGCAAATACACCATCTAAACCCTGCCCTAGAAGCGGTCATGATAGTGAAACCATTAGTAAAGCTGAAGTATTAGGCATGTTTCACATTGGAACTTCTGTGCTCTAACAAGACAGTGCTTCAAGAGCACTCCTTTTGACTCAACATAGATAACTGCTCACGTCTACGCCATCTATTTAGGTTTTCATTACTGAAAAGTGTCATCATTCTTTGAAAGGCTAAGCCTTATTTGACTTTCTCATCATCACAAAATAAAGGTGTCTTTCACAGGTTTTCAAGTAGCCTAATATCAGATATTCTTAAAGATTAGTTTGGTTTTTTTTACTAGGTTCTACAAAAATTAAAAGAATTCCACAGTAACAATTAGCAGCCAGGAGATTATAATACTATATACACAAAATATTCATTTGCATGGCAGTAGTACCTGCAGACCCTCATTCATGTCAGGTATTGCTTTTACCAGTCACTGAAGAATCATTTAAAAAGGGCTTTATATCAAGACAACTTAAAAATAACTTTAGGGATTAATGTGAATTTTACTATTTTTTAACGTTCCTAACTCATTGCCATCATAACCAATACATTCCATGCATCTGAATACATGTTCTTAGAAATGAAAGCACACAGGGTTGCATTCCAAGCAAGTCCTGGAAAGTATTGATTTTAGCAGCAGTCTGCTCTCAGGAATGGTCTTGGAAACTGCTTCCACCTTAAAACCTGTGGACCAGAATCCATAAAAAATGCTGAAGCAAAGGAGATAGAACTCCTTTCCTTTCCATCTCCTCTGCAACAAGTGAGGTGTTGTACAGCCTGGTGCTTTGCCTATCCTCGTGCAATCACCATGTCACTGGGTATCAACAAATACCATCAGAAAAAGGTGCAGCTGCAAAACTGAACCCATGAAACACTTTGTGGTGTAACTGTAACTGATTGTGGTAGGTTGGCAAAGATCTCCTTTTTAGGAGAGGTTTACATTAAACCTATAGCATTTTGTATTCCTTGCCATGTGATGTTAAGCAGCATCCTCGTAGGTTAAAAGTTTTCATGCCACTGTTGCTTTAAAAGTCATGCGACTGTGCTGCAAGCTGAGTTTTTCCCATGCTCTTGGCGGCCGCGGAGCTA
>NW_010421863.1:0-2354 GCF_000710305.1 Buceros rhinoceros silvestris | reverse complement strand
GTTGGTTTTTCCCTATGCTCTGGGCGCCGCGGGAGCTAGCCGTGCCATGCCTGCCTGCTTGTTTCTCCCGGAGCTGCCATCACCGCGAGCCCTACCGCTGCTGCCACCACGTTTTGACACAGCCGCGCCACAGGAATGGACCCCTTGCGCCAAGTCCCGCTGCGTTTCGACACAGCTGCACCATGGGGACAGACCCCTCGCTCCGCCACCCCCACTTTCCTCAGCAAAGCACTGCCGCCATGAGAGACCAGCCCAGGAACCGCGGGGGATCAGAGCTCCCCCTTGTTGTGACTGAGGAGCCGCGCCTGAAAACCCACTGAGCTGGTTTTGCCAGAAAAGCCACCGTGCCACCTCGGCACGCTGTATCGGAGCCCCGCTGCCAAGCCGAGTCCAGACTGCCTGCTCGCCCAAGAGCCGTTTGCTTTTGCCTCAATCCATGCTAGAGACTGGTAGGACTTTGTGCCAATTCTACTTTTATCTCGCGCTGCTGGGTAATTCGTAACTGCACGGGTCTCTGTGCTGCTCACGTGGCAGAACCACGTGGCCGCCACCATCTTTGATCACTGCCACGGTCCGTGTTTTCTTTCAGTTTAACCCTCACCTTCCCCAAACCCTCAATATCTCACTCTTTTCCTTTGTATTTAATATATATTTGTTTGTAGTGTTATTAAAGTTTGTTTCAGTTTTCAAAAAGCATTTTAGAGGTCTCACTAATTCTTTTCTCCCTTCCCCTATTTCTGCTGGAATAGGGGAGGGTATTAGCATCATCGGACCTTGGCTCAGCCTCGGCCAAACTAGTAGCCCTGATCTGAAAAAATTGAATTTAAATTAAATTCTGACAAAACTGTTTTATTTGTAAGCTACAGTTTGTGACTTAGATGTGGAAAGGCAAGTCTATAGTCAAATGCACAAGGCATGAAGTCTATGTGAAGAAAGTACCACACAGAGCTAAGTTCTCAGGTAAGGAGTTTGCTATCTATGGACTGATTGGGGGACTTTTAATTAACAGTGCTAGCAGTCAGTCACAACTGTATCAGCATGGTTGCCAAGATCAGCACCAAATAAAAGAAGAAAAACTGCAGTCAGAAAATAGGATGTCCATCAGGGGCAAGGCTATGGTTCATGCCTGGGACAGCATAAGATGGTATACTCTGCTTCACACATAAACATAGGCTTTCTTTGTGGGAATGGGATGCCACTCCTTCCATTCATAAGGACACTAACACTACAGACCTGAAAAATATTTTCATTCGTTAAAATAAATTGGCCACAACACTTCAGACACTGTAGCTTTAAAGGCATGTTAACACACTGTGGCAGCAGATAAGAAAAGCAACACCTCACACAAACTGCTTTTTTTTTTTGAGAGCACCAGCCACAGCTTTTAGACAACTCCCGAGAAAAAACAGCTTTCAGACACACATAAAGATTCTCTGAAAAGGAAAGTGCTTACAAAACATACTTTGCAGTAATCCCATCTCTAACCACATCCGCAGCCCCTCGTGACTCTGTGCATCAGCAGTAGAAAGCATGCGCTCTCCATTCACTCAATTTGGGACGAACACTTAAAAAAGACTTCTGAATGCAGCAGACACCAGATGTTTCAGATTGCTGTGTGGGTGCAGAGTGAGGCTATTCAGTTTCACAGCAAGAAAATAAAACACAGTAAATTACCTTGCCAGGACATGAAAGTGGCAGAGATTACTGCTCTTCTTCCATAATCATCAGATGATTAAAGAGCATTTTGCTCATTAAAACCTCTTGCAAGGGATCACCATTATCCAACTCTTCATTTACTCATTAAGCTACATCTAGGTTTTTACTTCTCTAATTGCAATTTGATACAAGCTCTTTAGTCCTAAAACGTTTTTTTTTTAAAAAGGAAAAGGGCTTTATCACCTACCCAGTAAAAATATTGCTTTCACTGAAGAGACCTTGCATTTAAAGCTGCATAATTGCACCGCAAGTTGTGTTTAAAACAGACCAACAAGCTCATAAAAAAGCTTGACTGAAACAAACAAATCAAGACTTAAAAAACCAAACTCAATGGGCAGAAGTTTGGCACAGCAACCCAAATTGTCCTCTTTTGTTGCTTGCAGCCGGCAGAAGCCATCAGAAAGCAGTAATGCAGGTAAGCAGTCCAGTTGCTTTCTCCCTAAGTAAAATCCAACATAATGTAATGATCACAAAATCTCCAAGAGAAGAAAATGTTATTTTACCTACCAAAAAACATATGAAGACACAGACCTAGTTTACATAAAGTACATGGCACAGGGAACAGACAATACAGAGTGGTGTCTTGGTGCTGGCAGGTGGCTGGCCACAGGGTGTCCCCTGTGCGGCGGGTGCGGGGC
>NW_010421862.1:66937-67821 GCF_000710305.1 Buceros rhinoceros silvestris | reverse complement strand
CTGCGGGGTCGGGTGTTTCTGAGCGCCATCTACTGGAGCTTTCGTTTGCACTGCGAATGCGCTGCTGGGGCGCTCACGCGTGTGCGACGCGGTGTGGCGAGGTGTGAAGGGTTTCAGAGCCAGGAGGAGAACGAGAAACTTGGGCTCCGCGCTGCTCCCACGACGGACAGACCTCCCTGCACCTCACCGTGCTCCCGTCTTCGTGGCTGGGATGGTCTTCAACTTTCTAGGGTGAAGGGTTTCAGAGCCAGGAGGAGAACGAGAAACTTGGGCTCCGCGCTGCTCCCACGACGGACAGACCTCCCTGCACCTCACCGTGCTCCCGTCTTCGTGGCTGCGATGTTCTTCAACTTCCTAGGGTGAAAGAGTTCCCAATGCTAGAGCTACAGCTGCTCAGGAACTCCCAGGGCAAGAGTCTTCCACTGAAAAACGATGATCTGATTAACTCAAAACATTTCATAACAATGTAGAAATGAAACGATTTTGTAACTTATTGATTTTTAAAGGAAATTTTAATCACGGTGTTAACACATTTATTGTCAACTGCATTTCTTTATAAAAAAAGAGAAAGGTGGCACAAAACATTTTCATCTTGCTGAAATGAAATATTATATACCTATATGAAAGAAAGCTCTGTACCTAACCCCATGCATAGATAAACTCCTGCAACTGAGATGTGCATCTCGATTTGGGAAGGTAACAACATGAGGAGAATCCTGGAATTTTTCATGGACTGAAATTCCAGACTGCAAAAAGGTCTGGTCCCTGAATTTTTATTTCTCTATTTTGCGTTGTTTTGAGAGAAAATAATCTGACTTGGGAAACTCTTTCTCTCCGTTTCTCTCTGGGCACACACTCTGTTACCTTGCTAAACCCTAGTTCTG
>NW_010421862.1:58583-66794 GCF_000710305.1 Buceros rhinoceros silvestris | reverse complement strand
TTCAGCAGAGCAGGCTGCTGGCAGCTTCAGCTTCCTGTTCCAAACCTTTTGTGCTTTTTCCCTTTGGGCAATTTTCTTTTTCCCAGTATTGGAAGTGTGCGAGGTCTTTCCAGCTGGGAAGTGCACGTTGCAGGCAGCGAGGCCAAGTGTACAAAGAGAAAGGAGCCTCAGAACAAGTTGCGACACCAACATCTGGCATATGGATTTGACGTCTCTGTCGCCTCCTTTGCTGGACAATGCTCTTGTCCCCAGAGTGAAGCCTTTGTTAAACGCTGGAACTCTGCAAATGTGACTGGCATCAGCTCTGCCGAGAACTCTGAGAGAGTTCTCATTTGCACAGATCTGTCATTTGAAAGAAGTAAAATCTCCCCAGATCTCCCCAGGCTCATGCCCTGAACATGAGGTATTTGGGAAGTCAGCCCCTGTCACAGAAAGCTGTAGTCTGAACACGGGACAGCAGACACCAGGCTGGGCTGAAGAACAGTTTGGAGTGAATGAGACAGAGAAATGTTTGGGAGAGAAGTAATAGTCACAGCTTGGACTCCAAGTAACTGTTGTGGGAAAATGGCCAGTTTTTACCAGGAGTTAGAGTGCTATTGTTCAGACTTGGGCACTGCCAGCTCCTGACACACCATCCAAGGAGCGACTGCTATTTCCAACTCATTCAACCACTTGTTTTAGCTGCTTTGGGATGGGCTGGCTCTGCAGAGGGATCATTTACTCACAGGGACAAGTCCGAGAAGGACACCCCGCAAAGACAATCTTCACTTCCTTTCCATCTTTAAAGTGGTAGTAGCAGGGTTGTTCTGTGGGTATGCTGGTGCTTGGGGATTTATATTAAATTTCTAGATCTGGCTTGGAGTGAGGCCCTTCCAGTCTTTGTGGTGTGTATGGAACAGACCACAGATGGTGCTTTTGGATCTGCCTTGCTGGGGAGACTGCAGGTTCCCTGGAGCGGAGCTGTGGGTGCGTAGGGCACTGCGCGGCAGTGAGCAGCCGTCTCCAGTGGCCCGGCACCTGTGCAGCTCCAAGCAGAGCAGCAAGGTGTTCGGAAGGCCAGTCACTCAAAAGCCCCTGGAGAACAAGCAGGAGAAGAAATCCTCATTTCTAGCAGAGAGAGATGCTGTGTGCCAGTCACGGGTAGGGGTGAGGTGGGCAGAGCCATTCTGCACCCACTGCACATCACAGGCAAAAGGAGTGACAGTGCCAATGTATTAAATGGTCTCATTGGATATTTTTTCTAGCAAAATTTAAATCCACCTTGAAACAAAGTTTTCCCCTGAGCTAGTGCAGCAGTTCAGCTGAACCTAAAACATGCAATTGAAGACATTTTTGTCATGGAATACATTAAGTATCATGAACTCAGAACTAAAAGCTTGCAGTTCAGCAACAGGCATAGCATGAAATTACATTCCTGGACGTGTGAATTGTATCATGGTCAGAACTCATGGCCATCTGACAACTGCCTTGGGAAGTTTTATATTAAAGTCCTGATGAGCATTACAAGTGACCTAAAGTGATGATGGAATGACTGATTAGAGAGGGGCCTGTAGCGTAGCCGGCAGCTGCTAATGAATGGCCTTGAACTGCAGAGAAACCCTCCAGGCTCCTAACAGAGGAAAAACGTATTCTGAAACATTCGCTGATTTTAGAGGGTTTCTAAATCTATTTGTAAATGAACATGCACATCACCAAGTGGATGACACTCCTTCCGTGGGGTCAGTGTGCATGCCAGAAAGGGAGAAAACAAAAAGCTGTGTTGGGTTTTGAATGGAGACCTTGACGTTGGGTCCAAGCAGAGAACTCAGCTTCTGTCTCCATCTTCTCTAAGTTTACTCTTTCTTGTGGAGAATGGAAAGAAAAGTCTTTACTTTTTAGTAGGATCTTTTTAAATACTGGCAAGTTTCCATCACCGTGCTCGATATATGAAGCCTAAATAGGCAACTTTCTCATGCATGGGCTGTGTTTATACGACTCAGGCTTATCGTATGAGGCTGGAACATTTTGAGAGTGTTTGCCAAATATAAGGTTGCTGCTCAGGTTTCTGGATATATTAAAAGATTTCCAAGATGGGCTCATTAGCTACACTTCTCATTAGACACTTGTTCCTAATTGATGAAATAAATTCCAGTTTGATTTTCTTAAAGTTATTTTTTCAGACATTATTCGTTTTGTGGTTTGTTTGGTTTTTAACATCTGTTCAATTAAACAACCTACTACCCTTGTGCGCATACACAACCGATCAGCCAGTTATGCCTTACTCTTTTCTTTGCTAAAGTAGATTAACTGAAACTATTAATTCTCCAAGTTTAGAAATGTGCCCTCAGCAACACCCCTATACAAATATACAATGTAAACTACAGCACTTCCTCTGTTCGGAATCCGTCAGCTCCTATCTTTGTCTCACTGATGATAATAACACAACTTGCAGATTTCCATAAAACCAAGATCGTACCCACAGCTGTCTATCTGTTGACAGCTACGTTTTCATTGTAAAAAGAGTTTCATCTGCATGGCAGTTTTATGGAACTGAGTAAAGGAATTCAAAATCAAAATAGAAAACCATTTCTCTCAACGAAATCTGAGGAGCATTTTAGTGACAGATGCCTCTGGCAGAGTCCCCTGTCCTCAGGTTCAGTGTCTGTTAGTGGATCTTTCCATGTTTTTGGTGAGTTTTTTCCAAAGTACTTAAAGAAAGGAGATTCATTTGCTACAAGCGTGAAATTGCACTAGAGCGTGTTAAACCAATTCAACGGGGAATTAAGTTTCAGTTTTTTTTTTTTTCTCATAGTGAAAGTCATTTGCTTTGGGGCCATCAATTAAACAACCCAAAAGTCCAGCAGAGCCACAGTCTAATTACAAACTGATCACATTGCAGTGAAACTGCAAAATAGTCACAGTTATCATTGCTACAAAAAAGGTTGCTGTTAGCTGTCAACCTTTCCAGTACCAACAGGAAAGTCAACTTCCAGACTGTTTACAAGCCTTGCTTCGGGAGCCTAAAACCCGAACAAACTTCCTCTGCAATAACCGCTAACATAACGGTACGACATGGAGATGTTGTCACTAGAAGCCCATTATTCTTTAAGCTGCCCTGTCACACAGCCAGCTCACTCCTCTGCAGCGCTCAGAGGTTCTTGGTAGTACCAGAAGGGTAGTGCTGCTGAGAAGGCAGCCTTTCCAAAAACTTGGGTTGGTTGAATGCAGCCAAGCAATTGCAATTAAATGCAGCGTCAAATCCCCTTATTCCCTTGTCTACGTATTTTATTTGGAAACCACTGAATACATTTGTTCAGAGAAAAGTCGCAGTGAGGACAGCGCTTTGGGGCGACTTTCTGCTATCGCTGCACACTCAGCAAAAAAGACAGAGATGCTTAAGGTCAAACTAGGGTGCTAATGCTCTGGGGAACCAAGCCTAAGCTAATGCCTGTAACTCCTAAACCAAACGCCGTTTGAGTTCTTGTACCTCTCCTCTTCAGTGGTAGCTCGGCTGGTCGAGCAGAAAGGTGAAATGTGGTGTCTTCCAAGCCATACGTCATGTTTGTCCAATGAAGGTTTCACAAATCATAGTCACTAGGATGTATTTATCCCATAAGCCAGGGAAGGAATTTGCATACAATGAGAATATTTTTTCTAAGTTAAAACAAACCACAGCCTTATTTCATGATTTTCAAGGAAGATTTGGAGGATAGCCTTATGCATTTTGAAATCCCTGGACCAGAAATAAGCCATTAAAACAGATTTTGCAAGATATGTGGGTTTTTAACAGCAAAGGGAGAGAAAGGATCTCTTGTTCATTTTGGATCCTAAGAGTAATATTTCACTACTCTCTTTCCAAAACAAAACCAGAACAAATTGATTGCTCTAAGTTCCTGATTCACGAACAGTCCAATAACATCACGACTTATACTTTGGCTTCTGTAACAGCTTTTCGCTGAGCTCTGGAGAGCAGGGTTCTGACTTCTGCTGAGTTAACAGCGTGTTCTCTAGAGTCATGATCCTGGAGGCAATAAGGAAACTGTAAAACAGAGTCTGGGTACAAGACGCAACACGTTTGAGACCTCAGACAGACTGTTGTACATTTTGTCAGTCTTAGACTTCATGTTTAAAACTAAGGAAACAACACTCAATGTCCTTTGTGCCCGTTGTAAAGGTCCTTCTGCTTTTCTCCATGAAACAAATTCTCTTGGGCTTTCATATACGCCTTTGTGCGTGTGTATATAAAAACCTTTAATATTCTCCCTTCAAGCAGTGAAATAATCTTTAAAGGTATTTGTATAATGAGAAGCATCACTTTCTTTGCACTTTAAAGCTAGCAATGGATTAACCGAATTATTTACAGCTGCCAGTGATCTTAATTAGTTTCTAATGAAGGGGAATGTGTTATGAGTGCAATTGCAAGTCAGCCTGAACTGCCAGTGAACTGAAGGCTCTTCCTGATCTCAGGTTTGTAAGATTGTGATGCCTTTTCTTTTTATTTCCTTTTGTCTGAAAGGGCTGCTTCTACAATTGTTTGGCACACTGAAAAAAATATGGATTTAACTACAAATTCAGATTGTAAACTACTAAAATAAAGGTGGGTACCATACATGGCCCGGTGTCTGTATCAAGTCTGCATGTTAATCGATCTGGGTGAGTGCCTCTGAATATTTTGTTACCTGGCCTGAGCAATTATCATTTTTGGTAGTATTTATTGAGCCTCTTGGTGCACTTTCAGATTTATTTCTACTTCAATTATCTGCTGAAGCATAAGAAAGCCAATTAGAAAATGTTTTCTTCACAATGTGGTGTGTTCTTTTATAAAGATAAGCATACAGGGCAGTTAGCATTGATGCTAAGTAAGTTTTCGTGTGGAATCCCTTTGGTGCAGAGCAGGATTTAGTTTTGCTGCTTCAGAATGCCTGAATTCTTCTGGCTTTCACAGAGAATTGGTACCTATAACACACCGTGCTCTGAGCTGGTGTAGCCAATATGACAGGTCTAAAATATTCAGTATCTTTAAAGTGTTCTGGTGGGATTACACCCTCCACAGCAGTATACCTACACGTGGGAAAGAGAAATGTAACCAATTCCCCTGCTGACCTTTATCTTATTGTGTCTATTTAAAACAGGAAAAGCATGCCCATTGGCTCGCTAATACCTTCAATAACTATAAGGCACCCTGCAATTCCCGATTCCCAACTACTTCCCTGTTAGCTTCCCTCCTGGCTAGCAGCAGTTTCATGTGTATTTATGTATGTATGCAAATTTTCAATTCCAGACAGGCCTTACCCAAGAAAACAAACAATCTCTTGGGTCACTCTTCCACAATCAGTGCAAGGTTATGTCTGTGGACGGACTGAACCATCTTATGCCAAGTTCGTAACGCTCCCTGAGCCGCTGTCTGAGGCGGCTGACTGCTGGAGCATGCGTGTGTAGGGTGTCCCACGCATGAGCATCCCAGCTGACTCAGATGCTGCTTCCTCTGAGGGAAGAAGCACCTATCGGGTGGATGTCCTCTTCACAGCCCCCGAGAGCGATAGCACTCCAAGGGCCCTGAGCTGACCTAGTGGCAGTGGTTCTGCTTTTCCTTGCCTGTCTCGCTAGTCCAATTATTCTGAATTTAGTCCCTTGCTCTGTAGGTTAAAAAAATGTTCTGCTCTACATAAAATACTTAGTGGTTGACGGGGTGGAGCAGAATGATGAGGGAGGTACAAGCTCCCACTAGTGAGCTTCTGGCTGGCTGTGTAGGGCACCTTCCTGGGTAAGACGCAGCCCAAGAAGTGGGAGTAAATACAGTCAGCCGGACCAACACAAACGGAACTGATAAAAGCCATACACCAAAGGATCTGAGAGTCAGTTGCACCACTTCTCAAATCAAAAAAGCTGGGGCAGATCCTGCTGCAGGACCTTGGAGCAGCTTCCCTGTGCTTCATTAGCTGTTTGGTGCGTGTCCATTTGGCACTCGTGGAGATCCAGCTGCTTTCCAGGGGTGAGCAGCTGACTGGTGAGACAGAATGGCAGATACACCACAGCAGTCTGTGCAGATGGTTGTTCTGTCAAATGGAAACGTTTGGTTTTGATTTATCAAGAATGTTCCCAAGCAGATTAAAGGGCAGCTCTCTGTGTTGTTTGTAGCGAGGCTCGAGCACTGTTTACTGAAGAAGGCTGAGAAAGCACTTGGTTATCGCGCCAAGCAGGGCAGGAGGGATGACTGGAGTTAGCTCTTGCCTTGGCTGATGTTTGTGGGAACGGTGCTGTGACTCAGTAGGCTGGCGGCGTACCTAGGCTTGTCTGCCTGAACGCGTGGGGAGCGATGTTGCTTCCTCTGCGTGGAGTGGCTGGGGAAAGTGAGGCACTAATGAAAAGCAAAGTGCATTCCAGCTTTCCCCTGTGAAGAAGGTGAACCCCAGCCCTTGTCACTGCAGCCTGACACGTCCTCTCTCGTTACCCTCTTGCAACCAGCCCTTTAATAACAGGCGGCTGCAGAGGTGTTGGCCATTGGCAACCCCTGAGCTCTGAGCTGCTGGTTCACGCAGCCCCCAGGGCAGGGTCCAGGGGTGTGTTTTGGCATGTCCCATCCAGTCTGGACCTCTCCCAAAGATGGCAGCCAGCAATCCTTGTGGTTTGCCAGACAGACATGTGGTGGAACTGTCCTTATGAAACAGGCAGTTTTGGGAAAGGAACTCACTCGCAAGAGTGACTATTCTGGAGTGAGTCAGTAGATTCATATCGGCACAGAAGTGAGTCAAGTGGGAATAAGAATCCTTCCAGCCTTGTGTAAAATCTCAGTTCAATTTATGGTGGAAATACCAGAAGCCCGCAAAGGCATTTACAGAGATGCAGTCCCTGTGTCTTAAGGGAAGGCAGCGAAAAGGAGTCACTGCAGAGTTAAAGATCATCTACCACCTCATCTGCGTGGAGGAAGTGTGGCATGGGATGAAAGGAAGAGCTTTATTTAGTGTTGAAGATGTTAGATTCCATGTGGTAGACAACATCCAAAAATACAAAGTCGCTTCCAAAAAACCCAGCTGCTCTTCGAGAGCTATGACTTCCATATGACTGGCTTGTATGAGAACATCTTGGTGGCAGTCTCAGGACAGGAATGTCATCATGAACACTGCTGAACTTTAGAGACGACTGGATTGTTTTTCTGGTAGTGTTTAGTGACGCTGTTTTGTAATGCTAGCCTTTTGGGAGAAAGATATTCCCCTGCATTAGCACATTACGAGCTTGTTTAATCAATGTTCTGCCTTTAAGACGTGAGGTTAAACACACAGTTCTATTGCTCTAAAACTTTTATAGATTAGATTTCTCTTAAAAGGTGTATTATAGTTCAGGCTGTTGGCAAATTAAAGGAATTACTGGATGAAATCTGGGAATGGTGTTTTGCTCAGCTTAGCCTGAGATGAAGGGGTGTGATACTCTCCCAGGAGACCATTGCTGTAGGAGTAAAATTCTGAGTGTACTTCAGTGAAATCATCAGCACTTGGCATTGACTTTACCTTCCCCAGTGTGGTTTTGAGGCTGCACACTGGGATCTCACTCTGAGGCAGAAGGCAGTATCCTCTTCCACCTGCACGCTAAATTCTGTAATCATAACATTTATGTTTTCTATCAGTTAAAACAGACTTGGTATGCAGGTTTCACTGTAGAAAGAAAAAAAAAGTGTTCTTCCCCCCCGCCCCCCCAACTCTTGCAGTAAAACAGCAGTAGGATTTTTTTGTTCGGACACTTGTGTTAAAATAAATCTGTCAGCCGCTGCTCTGAAAGATTGATCAATGACTAACAGAACCGAGCCCAGCTGCCTGTGAGGTCTGAGCTGTGCAAACCCCAAAAGAGCCTAAACACACTCTGCCTGTGGGAGAGGAGCCCCGGCTGCCGTGCGATCACTTGTGTCAGCGGACACGGGACTGGGCAAATAAATACACCGAAACTGAGTAACCCAGTGAGAGAAAGGGATGGCTTTGGGACTGAAGGTGTGAACCTGTTTGAACGGAACGTACACTCAAGCGTTTGGGGGAGGAGGACTGCTGTGGGCTGTCTGGTTTCAGGAACGTGTTGGGTCGAGAAGTGTTTGAAGAGAAAAGAATGACCACTGTGTTTTTGCGGGGAGGTAGTCAGCCCAATTAATTATGGTTTCTTAAATTGCTGACAAGCCTGTATAAACAAAGCTTGCATGGACTGAGCTGAAGCTTACAAGAGGTCATTGACTTTAGTTATGGTTCAGCA
>NW_010421862.1:13461-58474 GCF_000710305.1 Buceros rhinoceros silvestris | reverse complement strand
GTAGAAATTGAGCTAGAAATGTTTGAGAGGGGAGAGCTCGATGCTCCCAGCCCGGGTGGGTGTTTGGATTTTGTGGGTGTTGCTAAGCAGGCTTGCCCTGCGTGCAGTTTCCATCAGATCACAGCCCAGGGCTGGTTTGTTTGGGCTCTGGGCACCATGAGAACACCTTCCCCTGAAGCTACGTATGGAGGCAATAGCACTGAATAGGGTTATTTTCTGTAAATTCATGGCCCGAGTGGCTTTGATAATGTCACTTCTGAGGACAGTGCTTCAGAGAAGGCATTTCTGAGGCAACGTGGGATGTTTTCCTGTTTTCCAATTTACATACCAAGTATAAGTGACTTAAATGTTCCAGGCTTAGAGCAGAGCTATAGACAGCAGTTGTAAATGCTCTTTCCATGGACTGCTGGTTTCCTGATCACCTTTTATTCCTCTCCATCCTTCCTTGTCCAGATCCAGTGTTTGCTAGCAAGGTCACCAAATTGCTGGACTTATATCAATATTCAGTCTTTTCTCTTCATGCAATCAATGGAGAACTTGAGCAAAAGCCCATCCAGGACCTTGGGAATTGTCTACAGACCTCGGAGGACTTTGGAGCTAGCTCATAGGTGAACAAACTGTTTCAATTAGAAATGTAATCCGTGCAGCGCAAGAAACAGCCTGCTGCACGCAGATCCCTGAGCTGCTGCTTTCTGTTTCTCACCTCCTCGAACTGCTAGGGAACTTCCCAGCATGTGATTAGTTTCTCATGGAGAACAGCTTGTACTTTAATCTTTTTAACTTTTATTCTTCGACCAACACCCTCTGATTTGCCTCATCAGACCTGGAAATTGTAATGACTCAACAAAGATGTGGATGTGGGCTCACTGGGCACTTGTCCTCTGCAGACAGTGTGCAGTAGCCTGCCTTGGCTCACCAACTTTCCCAGTGGGAAGCTTATAATGAAAGAGTTATTGAGCAAGAAACAGAAAGATTTAAACTAAAGTCACTCCCAGCTGAACAGCTGGCTTTGTTTTTAATTTGTGCTATCAAGAAGGGATGGGAGTAGGGGGCAGGAAGTTTTCCCTCCTTCGTGTAAAGGACATCCATGACCTTCAGGTGCTTAATCACAGCTTTTTACTGCTCACTTCTAACACTTCCCCATCTGTAACATCTCTGCTCTGTGCTTTAGAATTGTGATTAACTGTGAATTTAATTGCCACTGCCTCCCCAAAAGAAGCTAACCACAGCCAAAGCAGAGGGAATAAATGACTGGCCCTGGGAACACTGAATATTGGAGCTCGGTGTTGGAGGCAGAGCTGGAGCCCAGGATACAGCTCTTCTCCTTGCTTGCTTTCCTGATGGGTGTATATTTTTTGGAGGCAGAATGTGTGTGTCAGGATGGAGGGGAAGGGTGGAAATCTGGGGATGGAGTTGTTCTTGCCAGCTCTTACCATGAATTAATTGCATTTGGCTTGCCCAGCTTGTATTCATTGCCTTGAGAAAATACAAACAGAATTTTGCAAGACTGAACTCTCCCTGCTCCAGCTGTGATACTTCCTACCCCAAGCACTCCAGAAAAAAAAATGGGCTCTACCCTTCATTTTTTTTTTATTGCACTTTATGAAAGCCTTAACGATTTTTCACTTAATAGATGCCTGTTGCCACTGTATCCATCCCCGACCTCTCCCCTCCTGTCTGCAGCGTGTCCGGTAGCGGCTGGTTAACTCTTTCACCTCCAGATGTGGCTGCATTTCAAGCAAGATCTGCAAGTGGTGTAAAGTTCATTTAAAAAGCGTGGAGCTCTTTAACATGGAAGTCGCTCTGTCGGTGTAGGTATATCATTAATGTGGCATCTCTTACCGAGTGCTGCTGCACTTCTCACATTCAGAGCGTTGCCACGAACTCCAGCCGTGCAGAAAGGTCAGCACTTCCCCAGCACATGTATTCCCAGTGCTTGGGGGTCTGGAAGCGGCTGGGCAAAGGGTCAAAATCTCCAGGCAGTCTGGGAGCTACCGCCCAAACCAGCTGCCTGCCCTCCTCAGGGAGGGAAGGGCATCCTGGCTCTTCTGCCTCTCACAGATGATGACAGCTCAGAAGAAAGAGAAAACCAAAGTAAATTATTTATATCTTGCATTAAAGCTACTGCTCCTGCATGATAACTGCGTTTCCTTCCCTCTGTGCCCTGTAATACAAGCAGCCTCAGAAGGAAAAGCTAAAACTCCCACCAAAACCCAGCAGAGGGTTTTCCGTGGTAGAAAAGGGAGAGGAAAATGTACGGGCTTCAGGCTGAGAGAAATCCTTGGTTTATCAAAAAAGTAGAAGCTGTTGCTCCCCTTTAGGAGTCCTCTGTACCTGAGAATTGCCTCAGGCTCAAACTTCCCCTGATATTGTGCTTGCGTTACTGACCCTCACCCAGCTCACCTAGGGCAGGGGTGTCACTCCCATCGCTCTCAGCTGCAAACATTCACCTCAGTCCTCATAGTCGTGTGGCTTTTTGAAAAGTGAGTTTGAATGGGTATCTTCTCCCAAGGAGCAAGTATGACCTTTCTTGTCTTGTCCCCTGGACAAGAGGAATGGTGTTAAAGACATACCTTCTCTCTTCTTTCTCTCATGTGATACCCTGCACTCAGAACAGCTGCATGCTTAGCTTCCAGTGCTTGGTCTTCTACTCCTTAATGCACTGGGCAGTCAAAATCCTGTGGGATGCAACACTCACACATTTGCTGGCAGCTCCTGCGTCCCTGAGGATGCCTGCCACTGCTTCCTCGGAGCTAAAGCAAAAATCCAGGGGCCAAACCCACAACTGGAGGCAGAGCTGTTTCTGGCTGCAGCACACCTGGACCCAGGAGGCTCCAGGAGCTCAGAGGCTTTGGAGGTGGATGGTGAAGCACCAGTTTGGCGGTCCTCTCTCATCATCCAAACCAGAGCTATGTATAGGCTATACGTTGAGCTGGGAGAGATGTCAGTGATACTAAGCCTAACCCCATCCACGATTACTGTGGACAGGCAGTGCTGTACGAGGGGAATGGCCAAGGCCATGCCGCGTGTATGACTCCTACCCTGGTACCTGCAGGGGACCTCTGCTGCTGCCATGCTCCAGCAAAGGGGCTTTAACACATGATGGGGATGGTTTTTGGTGTCTAGGTTGGAGGGTGGGTGCTATATACCCTTGTCTTTTGAGGTCTGGCATTCTCATGGGGCAGGTACGTCCCCTCCTAGTGCCTGTGCTCACATCCAGAGCCTCGAGCCCTCTCGCTTGTCTCCCCTGGCCCCTCCAGAGTCCAGACTGCTTCTATATAATAAATAAATCTGTTTTCTTTTGCCTTGAAAGGAAAAGGGCTGAAAGCTTCCTAAAACCAATTGGGTAACTTGTTTATTGTGCAAATTTCAATAAGGGTTTTAAAAAGGAAGTGGTCTGTAAGCCCTGATAAACATTGTGTGGTAGATAGCGGTAGGAAAGAGTTGCGGTTCCATCTGAATGTATACACAGAGCTGGGTCTCTCATGGGTATGTGAGAACAATGAACTGTATATCACGTACTGCAAGGCTGGCTCCTGGGCTGTGGGCCACCCTCTCCCAAAGCTGCTGGCACCGGGGGCTGTCGGGTACCCAGGGCTGGGATGGCAGGACCTATCTGTGACCTGGGGCAGCAAGGACATGGGTTCCCGCTCGTTAGGTGGTACAGTTAGTGATGCTAATTGCTGTGGCCAGCTCTCCAGCAGAGACAACTACTCCCTAACAGTGCAATGAGAGGGTGAGCACTGACTGGGGAATAAATACAGGCAAACATCAAGGCGCAGTCTGAGTTCGGTCTTACTTGTGCGTTTGCTGCTCTGCTGCCTGTAGCAGGCTTTCTCCTTAGAGAGCTCTGACAGACCGGGAATCTTGGCTTGCAGTTTACAAATCCTGAAAGCATTGGGGGTTTTTTGCCTGGCCAAGGACTATTTACATAATTATGTGCTTGAAGAATTGGGTTCCAAATAAAGACATGATTTTAGCTATAAATACATATTATCTTTCTTCAAAGCATTAAGAACTCCCAGAAAGTAGATTTCTAACTCTATTAGCTTGAATTAGTATGTGTTTAGAAACTGAAAAATCAGTGGAGGAAAGATACCTCAAGTGAAGTTACAGCAAGAAAAGCACAAAAATGTTGCCAACAGAATATTACTCCATTTTGTCTTGTTAAGAAGGATCGTGGCACTTGGCCTAGTAGTTATTTTCTAGGATTTGCAAACGTTTATTCCAGCAATTTGCTTTCTACCAAAGCTATTTGTTTCTCATTGAAACGTAGGTAGTCTCTTGCTTTAACTATTATCTTAAAAGGAAAAAAGAAAAACTAACCCTCTAAGCAACAACAAACAAACAACTAAAAATTGGAACTGGTGTGGCCAGAGCAGAATCTCTTCTGGAAGATAAATGAGAACCTTGTAGGATGTTGATTTGTATTGGCTCTGAAGTCCTTTATGTAATAGTTTCACTGTCATATTGAAAATTATACATCATCTGTAGCTCAGGTTTTTCTCAGTGTTGCTCAGAAATCCCTGGCTGCTGGTCAAGCTCTCTTGACAGATGAGGACAGAATATTTGGTGCCCTAAGATCATGCTGAGATAGCTTAAAAAATTAAGTGCCTGCTCCTGTGAACCCGTATTAAAGAGGTGCCCTTTGCTGTATGTACAGCTCCACTAATCCTGGTGAACAGAAGCGACTCCTGCGAGTAAAGCTGTGTGGAGTGAGGCACAAGTGTTGCTTTTAGAGACAGACGGAGGTGTGTCTGATGCAGCTGCAGAGGGTCACGGTGTGGATCACAATGAGGTAATAGGAAGCTCTGTAGTTTCTCTTGGTCCAGCTGAGCGAAGTGTTTGTTTAGGAGTGTTCTCCCCAGAGCTGGGTAGCAGCAGAGCTGTAACACTTCACTTGCATTTTGGAGGTAGAGCTACAATTCTCTCGGGGTAGGGGTGGAAACGTTGCAATCAAGGCTCCTGCCCTCAGCGTGATAGGAGAGGTGGAGGGGAAATGATTTTCCAAGTCACTCCTAGAAGCTCTGTATTTTCAAGTTCAAAAGGCAGGCTTGGCAGATGACGCTGCCAAGTGTTGACTGGAACAGAAACTCCTCCTCGCCTGTTTTGCAGACAGGAGGTACTGGGCGGCTGCACTAGCTTCTTTCGGAGTACAACTGTTTCTGCTTTACACACTCGGAGTGTTCCGAGGTTGCATTTGTGCATCAAGACGCTTCAGTGTAGCTCCACAAAAGCAGTTATGATCCAGAGATGGGCAGCTCGACGGCCCGGCCGCTACCATGCGCAGTACCCAGTTATAGGTGGGTGTGAACATCCTCTTGTTCGAGGAGTTCAGGGGTCAGTTGGAAAAGCTGAGGAGGGAGTTTTGCTGTCACTAGTGTACTAGTGAAAAATGAGGACCAAGAGACTGAACAGCTTACTGGGGGGGCAAAGGATATTAAGGCAAAGTGGGTGTTTCCATGTCACCTGCATCCCAGTCCAGCAATGTGGCCATGAGGCAGCAGGAGGAAGGAGCAGGCAAGTGCTGCCATTTGAGGCCCCGCTCCCTGAGCGCTGGCAGGATTACATCCTAAACCCCGGAGGATGACTGCAAGCCCTGGACAACTGTTTGTTGTGGGGTTGCTACTGGAGTCTGTGGTATAAGGGAGTTTCTCAGGCATGTTGGTGAGTCATCTGATACAGGAGGAGTCTGAGACAGGAGCTACACGTTGCCCCCTCACCCAGCAGCCGATCCTGGATGGTGGCTGCTATTTAAATCGACAGCAGAAGTGTCAATATATCTGTGACATTTTTTTAAAGATGGCTGAGGAGACCAGGAGCTGACAAATGATTCTTCCACTTCTCCCAGCTAATTTTGGATTAGCTGCATTTACAAACAGGTGGTGACACGTCCACAGGTCCCAAAATTCCTCACTGTGTCTCTTTGGGGTTTCTAACACCCAAACCTGTGGAGCAGAGAGCAGTGAGCTCAGGTGTGTTGGTGTTCCATCCCTTGCAGTGTCTGCAGGCATGTCCCACAACACCAGGCTTGGTTTGAAATGCCTTCTTGGTTGATCTCTTAGAAGTCAATCAGCTTCCTCCCGGCTGCTCTCTTGTGCCCATGTTGGTGTAAGCTGTGGGTTCTGCTCAGTTCTGGCCTGGTGCTTTATGTAAAGATGCCAAATACACCCTGGAGCTCGACCCAGCAGGGAATTGTGTTGGTCAGAGCAGCATAGGCAGAGCCTGCAATGCCAGAGAAATGACTGTGAGCTCAGCCTGTGCACCGCCGTGTCGAGCCAGTGGGAAGCTGGATGTGGTGAAATGGTTTTTACCACAATGAGGCACGTCCAGGAGGAGGAAATATTCCGGTACAGACTCACAGGAGTCTGTTGGTCCCCACTGAGCGTTTGCTGCCAGGAGCAAGGGAGCCAGCGCCCACCAAGGGGTGGGATGCTCCATCGGACAAGGACTGCTTCAGCTTTGCTCCAAGATGGAGCAGGAGCTGAGGGATGCTCAGCTGCTTGCTCAAACCTCCCCTGCTGCCCAGGTGCGGGTGGAAGATGCCATATCTGCAGCTGTTTCTGAGGCATGATTATCTCTGAGGCATTTCCAAAGAAAATACTCAGTTTCCTTGGCTTTGTGCTGGCACAACTTCTATTGAAAGGGAAAATGAGAAACAAACAGAACTCTTTTTCAGAGAGCTCTGGTGCAACCACAACGCTGTCCGATGCTTCCCATGCAGAGGCAGCCACTTCTGGTAGTGATCAGGCAGCATTTACTGAACAGCTGCAATTAAATTTGTTTTCTTTTTCCCCACTAGCTCTGTGCCAGTGCTTTCAGTCCCAACCTGCTGAGGGAAAAGGGGATCAGACCCCTTGGAAAGCCCTGTACCTCACTTCAAAACACTTAGTGAGAACAAGCATCATCTCCTCGAGAGCAAGCCCCCACAGAGGTCTTGTAATGGGGAGAGGCACAGCCAAAGCAGAGGCAGCTCTGTCAGTTCAGAGCGGCGCCCTGGAGGAGGACCACAATGTGGTGGGACTGTCCTTGAGACCTGAACGGAAACTGGCAGCCAGTGTATGCAGAGGAATTACAAACATCGAGTTATCTTTGCAACTGTACTAAATTCTCCAGAACTCTGACAGTTTTTTAGCTTTCACCGTGATTCTCTCAGACTCTCGCCCTGAATCCCATCTCTCCCACAGGAGCCAGTATCCTGCCCAGGCTCCTCCATCGCTCAGCGTGGAGCGTGAATTCAGGCTCGGAGTTCAGCACAGCGATGTTAGCAGTGTAAGTGGCAGGAAAAAATTCTTCAGTGGCTTTTCTAAAGAAGTGCCATCTGCACAATTAGACGCTGTTAGGACACTGTTAGAAGGTTTGTACTTGACAGCATGTGGTATTGAAGTATGTCGTTTTATCAGTCTGTCTTCCTGCGATGTTTACCTCAACCGTACATAAGCGTTACTGGTGTAAGGGTAAAGACGTGAACTACTTTATCAGCTCTAGCTTCAAGTACAGATCTAAGTAGAAAAGGTTAATGGTGAAGATGTTGATAGGAATTCAGAATTTGGGGGAAAATACCGTGTCTTTGACTACCCTGTTTTCCTCTCTCCTTTACTGGATATTGATTGAAAGAGTCTGAAGGAAAACAGTGCCTTAAATCAACATGCTATCAAGTAACACCACCACGAAGAACAGAGCTCCTCAGAGCTGCTGCAGGCCTGAGCTGCCCTGGGAACTGTACAAGCCTGAGAAGTCAAAAGCACTGACCTGAATAAGAATGAGACCATTTTGGGCAGCTGAAGTTTAATGTGGAGCCTGAATAAAAGGCCTTCCAGTTCACTGAAACTAAATGTGAATAACTTACTGTTTGCTGGCTGAGATCACGGTGTTAAGAGCAGGCAGCAGCATTACACAGCACGCTTTTCATTACTGATGTCAATTTTGATACAGTCCCAGTGGGACTATAGAAAACGCTGCCCCATTATGTTCCAGAACAATAGGATCACTGCAAAAGAAAGACACCAAGCGTAGACGTGCCAAGATAATTCCTTTCTAACTTCAGCTTGAGCGAAAACATTCAGGAGTGAATATCCTCAGATCTTGAGGTGGACAGAATCAATATTCAGGTCTGAGTGATGTGGCTTTTTATGGCCTTTCTTTATGTTTGTACCCTAATGTTTGCAAGGATGATGCATCACTTTCCTCTGAAAGTTCTTCCGAAATGCCTTTACATGGCACGTTGGAGCCCTGCGACTGTGTGAGCGCTAAATACCAGCAGCACGTTAGGAAGGGGTGTAGTGGGCTCTGCTGCTGATCCGTCAGGTCCCATCTCCAGCAGAGGTTGCTATATGAAGGTATGAGATTGACTTTTAGTGATGTTTGGATGAAGATGTTCATTGACAGCACACATCTCCAGCGACTGCCGTCTAGGACGGCGCAGTTCCTAAGGAAGTGCTGCTGTTGTATCGCCCTGACCTCCAGCAGCCGGTGGGGTGTCACTGACTGAACGATAGGCTTGTGATTAAAAGTCAGGCTCCTCTTTCTGTATCCGTTTTCAGAGAAGTTAACGGTGACTGAACAGGACACTAGCAGAAGGTGTTTAATAACTGTTTCTAAACTGTGAGTTGATCCCGAACAGCCGGTTGTTGCCGAGCTGTTGAGTTGTTGTGAGGCACCATGTGCAGTGAGTGTAGCACTGGTGAGCGTGTGTCCTCTCCACTTTTTTGAGTGTCCTGGGGCAAACGCTTACACTTTCTGTCAGTAAGAAAGTAAGCAATGGGAAAGGTGTGAAAGCTTTCTGAATACATGCTCATTTAACTGCACCATGAGGGTAAAAAATACATCAGAGGGGTAAGCACCAGGGAGGAAGAAGAGCTAGTTAAACAGGACAATGTTGGCACAAGAACAAATGAGTGTCGGCTGGCCACAAGTATACTTGGCGAGGAATTTGGAAGCAGGTCTTTGGTTATCAGAGGGAATTTCTTTCAGTTACAGCAATGTGGGAAAGAAACTGGTTTCCCCCCCCTCTTCCCCAAGATGAAGCTTTCTAAGTGTACTTGAACTGTGACAAGTCACGACGGCAGTCTGCAGTTCTGCAGGGCCTGATCTGTGTTCCTATTTCAAAGGGTAAAGGCAGATTTTTGTCACCCTCCTGCAGTTAATTTTTGGGAAGAAGGACTTCTTATGCAGTTTCTTGAAAACACAAGCAATTGTAATTCCAGCTTTGGACAAAAGAATTCCATTTTCCAATGACTTTTTGAGCCTATTCAGAACAACTGTGAAGACCAGCCAAAGAGCAACGTGGAGAACAGCTAGCAGAGCTAACTGGCATCATCCTGCACTTTGCTTTGCCAGTGCTAAAAACAGCAGGTCCCTGGAAACTTGGAATTTGCAAAGAAAATCATGTCAATAGATAATAAACTGCAGGGAGAAGGTAGTAAAACTATCATGTCTTATCTCTGCAAACAAAATCATTAAATCCTCAACTTCATTCAGAGGGCTGCAAGTGGCTTTTACTCTCAGAACTAGTTTGCCTCTTCCGTTTCTGAAATGTAAAAATTCATCCCGTGACGGGATGCAACTCACAGGCATGTCCGTGTCCTCCCGTCCGCTCCGTTGCACAGGAATGACTCACCGGGGACACACAAGAAACAGCTGTCTCTGCTCAATCTTCCCTGTCTTCTCCACATCCACAGTATTTGCAGTAGCTTATTCCCTCAGCAGCATCCAGGAGCAAATCTTCTCGCTAGAAAAAAGACCAAACTCAGTAGAAGTACCCCACAAGTTCATGACTTAGCTCAGATCTCAAACACATCTTGTGCTTCACAGCCTCCTAGTTCAGACCCAGGGGCAGGTCTGTACATCTCTGTGAACCAGCCACCCTCTTTCCTGGCTCTTTGCCAGGACTCCCAATGGTCCCTACGTTCCTTACCCTGCCAGCCCAGGTAACAGTCCCAACCTGCCTTGCAATTGGTTTTTCTCCAAAATGTGCCTTTGGATTCAACATACTCTAGAACAGACCAGGAATTTGGCAAAACTAGCTTTTCACAGGGAGGGGAAAACTTCCCACTTGCTGAAGATGAACTTCTGTGCAGGAAAACGCTGTGTCCAACTAAACTTTCACTGTAGTTTCTTGATCCAGAGAGGAGTTTCTGGACAAAATTAAAGGTCACGTTTTCTTTCCTCAAGATGTTTGACTCATTTGAACCCTTTGTTGTATCCTAAAGGCACAACTGTGTGCCTGCAGATCACCCCTTCTACCTGCTCACTGCGGCTTTTTCCTCTTCTTTGGCTGGCGGTTCTCGTTCTTCTAGCTGGGATCAGTTTCCCTTAGTCCTAAATTGTCTTCATATTCACCACTTCTTCTAATCTCAGGTTTAGGAACTCCCTGCTTAAAGACAGGGTGAAACAGAGGTCCACGAATGGTGGAAAATGGTGTAGAACAGAGGCTTGTAGAAACTAAAAGATCTGCCTCTGGTCCCCTGTTGAGATAAAATCATTGATTACAAACTTCCACCCAAAAACCTGACTGGTCCATCCTGAACAACTGAGGTTCAGAAGATTTTTTTTTTCCTCCTCCTTCTTATCCCAGTAACATAGTTGAAATTGCTATTAAAATTCTCTTACTTATTCTAGCAGCATAACTATAATAATGCCATGTGGCATTCTACACTAACAACATCAAAAGTACACAGACAGTTGTAAACAAGCAGTTTTAAATAAGTTTGAACAGCCTCTGCTACAGAGAACTGAACGTACAAGCCATCTCTCATTAGGAGAGCTGATATATTAGAGATATTTTGGTGTGCCTTTACAATCAGATTTCCTCCCACGATAAACCCTCGCTTTACTTCAACTCCTGCCTCTTTGTATAATTTCTTGTAATGATAAATTACCCAGCCTTGGAGATGTTTACAGTTCTCAGTTCATTTAGGGTGGAAGAGTTGCCAGCACTCTCATCTTCCAGTTCTCTGAAGATGCTGTTACTGGCCATGGGGAAACATTGTCAGGAGGTGATCAGTGCTCATAAATATTTGTAGGAGCCCCTAAGCAATGGGACATGTAAGCAGAGCCTCTGAGAGGAATTTTAATGAATTTTTCTAGCCAGTTTCCTCCTCTCCTTCCCACCCCTCCACCACCCCCACAAATGTACCGAAGGCATAAACTGAAAAGCACTCTATATGTTCTAAGTCCACAAGAAAATGCTCCAGAAAGTGATAGGGTAAGTCTGAGTTATTGAAGTCGGGTCATACCCTGAAGGAGATTACAGCAAGATGAGCCAACATAAATACACCCTGTATTTCTGTCATATGTCTTTGTCACCCTGGGTGGCCCGCAGTCAATTAACAGGGCAAGGGGCGAGAAGGAGAATACACGAGTATTACAGGATCCTAACCCAGCTGGCTGGAATCCAGTTCTCATTAACCAACTAATTTATATGGCTTCTCTGGGCCAGGGTCTGGTATTAGTCTGGTGTAAATCTGGAGAAATTACTCTATTTGTGTGCTTTACTGAATTCAATTCCAACAGCTATGAAAACCTGTGTCTTTCATCTTTTCTTCTTGAATGTTCCTAATCCCCTCAACAACACGTGGTGTTTTCAGACAAATGTGAGTGCCTAGTGATAAGAAAAGCCACGCCACATTAAATGCAAGTCTTGCCCAGGCAGTCTGTTTTATGGATTTTCAGCCCTTGATCCCTGGATAACCTATAAAGGAAGGCTTACAAAGGCTTTGGAGAAAGAGGCATGATGCTGGAAGACATTAACATGTTGGCCACGAGTACAGAGAGCGTTATCTTTTAAGATGTGGAGCCAAATTCTGGTTTTCATTAAACTGGTGCAAATCTGGAAAACACTGCTTGCAGTGCCATCACTCGAGGTTTGTTCTTGGTGTAATAAGAAACAGAGAATTGGTCCAGACATTAAACCTTCAACCCACACTGAGTTAAGCTCTGCTGTTAATCTGGGTAGATGCAGATGTAAGCCTGATATTTCGCTTGGGGCAAAAAAAAGAGGGGTGAACCTGAGCTGCTTTGTGTGAAAACCCCTGAAGGCTTTGCTCATAATATGGCACATTTAAGCACCCTGTGGGAAAGCGTAACCCTGGCCGCATCACTCCAGCCCAGGAATAACCCGGGGCCGCACCATTCACCGCAGGCTGAAAAATACAATTAAACCAGTGCCAAAAGGGAGCAAAGCCTGGCTTCCCTGCTTCGGGGGCATTTCAACTCAACTTGTAAGTGCTGCACGGGGAAGAGCATGAGAGATCCATGCGGGACAGAGCTGGGAGCTGCAGTGCTCAGGACCCCCCTGGAACGGGCAGGGATTATACCTGCGGCAGGAGGGGAAGGCTTCTTCCATCCTTCCCTGAAACCCCCGTGGTTTCCTGCTGGAATGATGGCAGACCTGCGAAAGGCTGTTTTCATGAGCTCAGTAAAGGCACTACGTGAGTTCTGGGGAACAACGAGGTGCAGCGCCATCCCTCTTCCTCATCCTCCCAGGGAATTGCACTGGTGCTCACCAGCGCTGCACGGCCAGCTGCTGGCGGCACAGGGCAGGGAGGGCTCCGCACTCACCCTGCTCCATCTGTGGCTGTAAAAATAAACACACTGGGGGGAGGGGGAGGGGACGGGACCCTCCAAAAACATCACTCGCTTATTTTGCTTGCCTATGGCAAATCTAAACACGGTATTTTCTCATTCTTGGGCCTGTATCAGTTTGTGACAGTACAATTGGAGGGCAGTGCCGGAGCGTATTGTCTTGAGGAGCTTACCAAGGAAATCGAGAGTTTGGTCAGCAATTGTAAATATCCTCCCGTAACTGAGATTGTTTGTTCTGCAGCGCACTCCGGCGTCACAGGCTGTGGGACACCCTGGCACCAGGTTACTGGTGGGAAAGATCCACTGCTCAGATAAGGATGGGAATAAACTCCACCCACAGACATGCCACAGAAAAACCCCTGATTTATCCATTAATTGCTTTAAGGGGTGGTGAGTGCAAGTACAACAATGGGGTATTGACAATAATATGCCTTGTTGGCAGGAAAAGGGCTTTCCCCTTGTTCTGAGGCTTTAATGTGCTTGTTCTTGGAATTATTAAATGTTTGCAAATGCTGCACTGGCTCAGGGGTGCGAAATGAAAGACAAGTACCCAGCAGAGAAACCGCATGTGGAACGGGTGTTCCCTGTCTGGGATGAAGCGATGTGCTCCTCTTGTTGTGAAATATGCTCAGTGCAGCAGGCACAGAGTCCGCTTGTGATGGAGTTTATCACAAGGGATTTTTCAGGTTTTTTTTTTTTTTTTGTGATCTCTCCTTATTTGTAATTCACAGGTAGGTGGTGTCCCGGGTCCTCAGCAAGCACAAAGAAAGCTGTTTGCAGGAGAAGAACCATTTACAAAACCCAGACGTTTTCTAAAAGACCTCGCAGGACGATTAGCAGAAACTGGGTTTCAGACAGTAAGGGCTGTGGGGAGAGCGGGTCTGGCTGCTCTGTGGTGGGGTGGCAAGGGAGTGAAGGAGCAGGCAGGGAGCTCAACCCTGTAGACACCTGAGGCAGTAACCGGCAGGGCTCAAACGAGAATGAGTGCTAAAAAACATTGCTTGGACCTCTTACGCCTTTTAGTGAGACGGCCCTAGGTCATGGGGCTTTCACTCCTGATCTGTGCTCCCATGAGGAGCTCCAATAACACGCTGATGCGATGCAGTACGTTGTGATGCTCACAGAGGCTGGTAAACTAACGCCTGGCTCACTGCTGAGCCATCTTCCAAGATGACAAAGATCCCAAAGGGTCAAAATCCTCAGCAATGGCCAGGCCTTCGAGATTCAGTGATACTCAGCCAGTTGGGGCTCCATCGCCAAGCCCTCCTGCCAGGGCATTCCCTGTGCCAGTCAGCCTGCCCACAGCACGGTGCTGGCAGCAGCAGCCCAGGGCTCCCCAGCACCTCCTGCTCCTGCTGGCAGTGTGGGACTGCTTTGCCCGTGGAAGAAAAGGAGCTGCTTTCTGTGCCATTTGTCTTCATGTGCATGTGAAAGATGTGAGTGCTGCTGGGAGGCCACCGACAGCCAGAAAGGAGCCACCTGGCACAGCAGACCCACAGTAGCATGCTCCTCCATTAAGGGTTTTCTTCCCAAAGCCCAGTATAAACAGTCTCCACTCTGGCGAATTAATAAATCAAACGCAGCTTCAGTGGACTTACTTGGGAGGAAATAAATATGATACACAAAAGAAATATCCCTGGCACCCCTGAGATGTATTGCTGCGTCCCACTAATGCCGTGCCATCGTCTCCAAGTTGCCTGCTCGCTCATGGCTGCTCAGAGTGCCCGTACCGCCATGAGCAGGACTCCAGCGCTTTGCTTTAAGTCTGAAATGGCTTTTAAAGAGACTGTCTCTGTTTCACTCTGTCAAGCAGATGAAAACCTTTTTGGTGCTACAGAGGTGTGCGTTGCAGCCAGTGGGTATCAGGCTATGGTTCAATGGCAAGGCACGCTCAAGGGATGTTTACCTACTGGGAACTTAATTTCAATGTATGTTCCCTTGCTAACGAGTCAAAGGTTCAAGTCTGTTCCCTATTACACAGCGTGAACCAGATCCTGCTCTCCTTTAAATTAGGTTATGCTGTGAAAGTCAGTGGAGTGGTTCCAACTTTGCATTGACATAACCGAGAGCAGAACAGAGCCCAGCAGCTTGGCTGACAGCAGTCGAGTCAGTGCAACTTCGCGTGACCGAGCCAGAGAGACCATGAACAACTGACTCGTCGCTGTTTTAGGAGCTGCCTGGACAACAGTAAATGTTGTTTCTCCACCTGCTGTATAAGGTGTTGAGAAGGTGCTTCAGTCCAGCAGTTTCCTTAAAGCCCTAGTGAAAGGATTCAGGATGATGTTACGTACATCCACAGACGGCTTCATCCCAACACACTGCTGGGGACCTGTGGAAGCGGAGCTGCAGCGAGGCTCTGTAGCCACTGCTGTGGGTAAGACTGCCTGGTGGGCTTGTCACGCCACGCAGCGCTGGGAGCAGAGTGACCTGTCTCAGCTCAGTGTGCAAATGGACAAACACCTGAGCTCTCCAAACCTGCAGCGTCCGAAGGGGTGGGCAGAGGTGCAGGACCAGAGCCCGCTCCGCTCCCTTTCACGCTGGTGGGAATTGCTCATGAACAGCAGGAAATAAATGACGCTGTAGATCTGATCCCGCGGTGCTGACCGCTGTGCAGATAGCAGATAGCCGAGCTTTGTGGGGAGGAGAGGCCGGGCACGTTGCGTATCTTTCAAATGCCTGTGGTTCGAAAGGCAGGGCTCTATTGTTTGTACGTATGTTGTGCGGAGGCTGTTCCCTGGAGGATATCCTGTCTGAGACAACCCTGTGCCAGTCTGCTCCATAGCTGAGGAGGAGCTGGGTGGTCAGCATGAAAAAACCTAAATAATGCCTTGTAAAAGCAGGGGGTTATCTGCAGGGGTGAAGCGGGTGAGGAAAGCCCGAGATTATGACCCTCTGGTTGGGTTTTAGCAGCGTGCCCCCAGTCCCCTTCCTTGGGGCGTCCCTGCAGGCTGCTGGGCACTCCCGGTGCCGGTGTAGGTGTGCAGGGTGGTTTCACTAGGAGTGGTTGCTCGCCCTGTCTCCTGCGGGGAACTCGGCTGCAAAGGGAAGCACCCAACTGCAGCAGCGTGAGCGAGCCCCAGCCAGGGCTCTCCGTTTCTTGTGGTGCCGGTTGGTAACAGCTCCAGGCAAAGCTGTTTATTCCGATGAAACTGCCCTGCTCGAGGGCTTGTGTAACATCCCAGCGCTGCCTTGGTTAGTCTGCCCGGCTGAATGTGAAAAAGAAAATGCATCATTTAAACTAAATAACACACCCAGTTGTTTGTACATGGAATTCACCACAGACAGGACGCTTCTTCCAGCAGTGGTTTAAAGGATGTGCTCTGCCTTTAGCCAGCGCGGCCCTCGAAGGACAGATCCACAAAGAGCTGCCTTCAGAGAGAGCGGCTGGGGTGGTTAGTCTGCCCGGCTGAATGTGAAAAAGAAAATGCATCATTTAAACTAAATAACACACCCAGTTGTTTGTACATGGAATTCACCACAGACAGGACGCTTCTTCCAGCAGTGGTTTAAAGGATGTGCTCTGCCTTTAGCCAGCGCGGCCCTCGAAGGACAGATCCACAAAGAGCTGCCTTCAGAGAGAGCGGCTGGGGAGGCTCGGGCAGTTCGGGCTCCTGCCCTTCCTGTGGCTGTTGGCTGTGCAGGGATGCAGGGTGTTCCCAGTTTGGAGGGGATGGTGGAGAGCTGCCTTCAGAGAGAGCGGCTGGTGAGGCTCGGGCAGTTCGGGCTCCTGCCCTTCCTGTGGCTGTTGGCTGTGCAGGGATGCAGGGTGTTCCCAGTTTGGAGGGGATGGTGGAGAGGTTGGGAGGGGATGGGAACAGGCCCTGTGTGGGTGGCAGCAGTCAGTCTGTTCCCATCGTCTCTCTGTAAACACAGGCGAGCAGTTCTCATGCATCTTCTTCCAGTGATACATACAGATTTGGTGACATCAGGATGTTTTCTGAACCTGTGTTGTGTTTGCTGAAGCTTTTGTTTGTATTTTTAGGTTTTTCTCTAAAAATAACTTCAATATCATCTTCTAAGAGTCTCAGAACTAAGGTGGTGCCCCATTTTAGGACAGGGTGGTGGAAATAACTTCAGCATTTCCTCCAACTGAGTAATTAAAAGAAAAAAAAAAGAAAAAATTTAAAGCCCCAAAATTTGAAATAAATAGATTGGATTTATTGGACTATTTTTTCAGTTGATTCAAAATAAAATTTCAGTCTTGCCCTCTCCTTGCTGTAGTCTGCACTGACACGTGCCAGGCCAGAGCTGACCGCTGCTGCTGGTCTCCAGCGATGCCTCCGGGAGGGCGGAGGCGAGGGATGGGCCCTTCACTTGCAATATAAACCCCATTTTGTGAGCAAGGCCACCAGGACATGGCAGCACCCATCACTCCATCCCAGCCAGCGACTGTGGAGCCACAGCCAGCAGTGATTTAGGTTGGACCCAAGGGTGGCAATTTATCTGGCCTCTCCCTTGCTTTCCCAGTCTCGTTGGTCACCTCTAAACTCGCTCTGTTAGCGGGATGGTGGCTCCTGAGCGACATCAAGGCAATTGGAGAGGCTTTGTTGTGTTTAGTTATAAATCACAGCTCCGAACTGATCCACCTCACCAGAACTTCCCTCGTTTTCTTTTGCTCTCTCACCTGGACAGCCAGATGTCACCATCATCCTCTGCATCCGCAGAAATGCGTCACAAATTACACAAGGGCTGTGTTTCGGTATGTGTGTAAAAGTCAGGCTTGCTCAGCTTTCAGATTTTACAAGAATTCAGATCACACTTTCCATGGAAGGGGAGAAAAAAATCTGTTCTTTGCTGCTGCTTGGCAAATGTGAGAGGGGAAGGGGCATGTGGGCCAGCACTTGGGCGCACCAGCAGGGATATTGCTTCTGCAGAAGTCTTAAAAGAAATATCCTGTTTCAGCACTTCATTTGGCTACAGGTTCCTCTGGAACTGGCTCAAGTCTGGCTTTTAATGAGCTGGCAAGAGTTGAGGTCTTCTGCACCCAGGCTTGATATTCATCAGAAATTCAGCTCTTTTTCTGCTATATACTTTAATGAGTAAACTAGAGACGTGGGTAAGGCAAGATTTTAAATTCCTTGTAGGGGAGTTTTTCTGTGATGGTGCAGAGCTCCAGATCCATCCTGGGGATGAGCCACCACTGCATGCTCTACTCTGAGGAGATACAGGACGTTTAGGGCTCAAGTCCTTCCACCTGCACGGACAGGGTACCACAGGTCCTTAATTTTGGCAGTGGGTTATGATGAGGTAGCTGCCAGTGCTGACTCATTTGGCAGCTGGACACAGCCCATGAGTCACCCGGAATCACATCCATTGCATCTCGGGGTGCATCACTGCGCTAGAAGCCTTTGATGCAAGCTACATGTGTGATTCCTTGGAAACAGCTTCCCCTAATTAAACCAAAGGAAAAGCATCACTGGAGTTCAGAGCCTCAATTAGCAGGAAAAGCAAACTGCAAGCAAGCATTGAAACCCATTTCTGGCAGGACACACCGAGCTCTGCTTCATGCAGCCAGGACTTTCCAAATGGCAGTGAGTGTTTCAAATGACACAACAAAGCTGATCACAAAAATGGACTCAGTATAGCTGAGAGATGTCCAGAGACAAGCAGCCAAGCTCAGCGTTTCCTCACACAACTCCACATGCAGTCCAGCTCTGCAGGACTGCCACAGGCTATGGAGATGTGGTCATCTGTGGTGCGCTCTAGAGGCCATCAAAAGCATTCATCAAATTCCCAGTGCTTTCAGTTACTTTTGCAAAGATTGCAGGCAAGTAAATATGCACATAGAGTAATTCAGCAAAGGGCTTAAGCACATACTTGAAGCTAGACAGCTTTATAAATGCCTTTATGAGTGGGAGCCAAGACAACGGGGAACACAGCAGATCAGTCTTCCTGGCCTAAACTCAACAGTGACTTTGGCACATCCAGTAACAGCCATCTTCACATCCTGTTCCTTCCCTCCCTCCCTGCATGAGCCAGGGAGCTCAGTTCAGAGCTGCCAAACTTGCTGTAGTTGTCACCTCCACGCTGGAGTCGGTGGCACCTCCTTGCTAGCCTGGCCCCAAAGCTGCCCTGACACTGCATTCTTGACTGGTGATTTTTGTTTTGGGTGGTGGTTTACTTTTTATGACAGCTTCTAGGAGGCACCACAGGCTCTAAACCCAGCCATAAACCCAGACTTTCAGTTCTCTGTGCTCAGGTGTGAACACAGAAAAAAAAAATTATTACGCTGTCTGCTTTGTTGGCTCCGCTTTCCTTCACTTGAGGCAATTTCCTTTTGCAGTTGAGTTCAGCCATGCAGGGAGATGGTTGCTGCAAGAGGAGCTGTGCATGAACCGAGGTCAGCCCATCTCTGATCTTGTCACTTTGGGTATTACAGGTTATTGCTTTTAGTGCCTTGTTCATCAGGGGAAAAAAATACATGAACTAGGAAAAGCTAACTGGTCTCCAAACGACACACACCAGGTGATGCTCGAATAGTTTTCTCCAACCCACTGTATCAGGCCATGCCGCAGCTGAGTTTTTTATAGGGGAGCTTCTCAGGGATGGAGCCTTTCTCTCAGTAAGTGATTTTGCTCGGAAAGGGAAGGCAGAATTCCTGTTTAGCTTCTTGTTCTCAGGGTACAAACCCGTACGTAGCGAGCATCAGCCCTCTAACCCTCACTGGGGCAACGGGCTGGTGGAAAGCTGTGCACAGGAAGGCAGGAGGTGGGAAAGCCTGGCTGGTCGAGGGTCCAGACCCCTTCCAGCGCAGCTCTGTCCCTCAGGGGTGTGCTGGGATTGGGAGCTGAAAGTGGGGTTTTAAGCAGTGACTCTAAATAAGCCACACACCCTGTGTTAGTTTTGGTGCACGATCTGGTGAGCCCAGCCAGAGTCTTTCATCACTCCTGCCGTAAAAAATGAGCAAACAAAAACCCCACAATATAAAGAGAAGTGTTTGGTGAACAGGAGAAATGGAACAATTTATTGCCAGTAAGTAAAAGAAAATAAACCCAAATGGGCTTAAGGGACACCAGAAAAACAACCCTTCGCGTTCTTCTTGCCAGAGAGGCAAACACATGGTAGGGGACTGAGGCGTGTGATTCCCACCAGAGCTGGTGTGGGTTGTGTGGCTGTCTCCTGGCTGGCTGTAAAAGTCACTTCTAATATGTATGTCTGGGGATGTGTAAATTACAGCAGGGAAGACAGCCCAGCCGAGTTTGCAGCCCTGGTCCAAATGAAGATGATGTTATTTCCTACTCTGCTTGAATCCCTCCTGTTGCCACTGGTAAAATACTCTTAACTGTTGGTGCTCATGTTGTATTTACTGTGAATCCGGGAACTCAGAGGAGCCCCTCTGCCCACCTCGGGGCTGAGAGGAGACCCACCTGCTGTTTTTATTTGATTGCAATTACATTAACATCTTGAAGGCTGGATTTAGGATTTCCTGCTAATTGAAGTGTGGTGGTGTTAATGGGCTGGCAATCAGGAGACAGGGTTAAGGGGGGCATTGCCGGGCCCGGACACTGGGCACGCTGCAGCAAGCCCTGAGCGCCTCAGCTGCAAACCTGCAGGCTGAGCATCTGCTTTCTCAGTGTGGTTGGAGTTACTCTATAATTCCCTCTTCTTTGTGCAACTTCTGGGAAGAAAACCTCAGGCTGGTGGTGCCGTGGGCAGTCGCTGCTGACACCGCCAGTGCTGCAGTGGCATCGATGTGGTGGTGCTCAGCTCTCGCCCAAACCCTCACCCACAGCACCCAGGGTGCTGCTGCATCTCCTCTGGCACAGAGAGCAGCCTGTGGCCAGAGCGTGGGGTTCTGCATCAACGCGCAGCGCCTGTGCCCAGGAGTGGTCCTGTCCCATGTTTTGTTGTATGGGACTCGGGCAGCAGAGGGCTCGTCCTTTGTGAGCATCTCCTCGTCCTCCCACCACGCTAGGCAGGAGGGAGATTTCCTTTGCGATTAGATGGGGCTGAGAGGCAGCTGGGACTTCCAAGAACATAATCAACGCTTTAGACTTGCCTAAGCACACGGTTTGGGTTACGGCAAGGGGTGCGCTTGGGGCAGCGCGGCTGTGCTGGTTCGGCTCCATACGTGGCTGCTTTTACCTGGGATCGGGAGAACCTCGGCCCCACCTTGATTCAATCCGCTGAACCGCATTTGCAGGATCAACAGCAAAGCGAACCATGAGCAGGTCTGAGGTTGCCACTCTAAAAGCCGTTGTCTGCTCGGGGACGAATGCAAACTGTTTGGCCACAGAACACATAGGTTTTTGTATGCGTGTATGGAATTACTAAAAACAAAACCATGAATTTTAATTTTTTAACATTTCCAAATGTTTTTTACTGCCTCATCTGTTGCAAAGTGCTGGTGCTGCAAGTTCTGTCTTTCCTGGGCTAAAAGGAATGAAAGCCTCGCACAGGCTTCCATATGCTCCTTCCCTCAGTTTGTGGTTGATGAGTTCAGCATTTTTGGTGGGTGTGTTTTAAGGAGTGATTCACTTATTTTTGCTCAGGGCTAGCTCAGTTTCAGCTAGCAGTGGGCCAAGAAGGATATGGGTTTGGGTTTGCAAAACCTCATCAGTGACTTTCAGTTTGCTAATCTAAACTCAGCACTAAAGGGTGGCTTGATCCAGCTTCCAGTTTTTCTAAAATGAAATGATTGAACAGCAAAGCTGAGGTTTGGGAACATGGATCTCCTCTTAACCCTCTCTTGCTCCATTGTTTTATCTTCCCATTGCAGAAAGAATGGGCAGGAGGCTTTCTAAAAGAGCATCAAATACCAGAAAACTGTTGATGGTCTCTCTTTTGATGATGTGCTTTTTTCCTGACTGTGACTTATTTCCAGCTGGTGTCACTTTTTGCAGAGCTCAGTGACATGCTGCTTTGGGGGTGTAACTGCTGGGGGGAGTCTCTGCATGGAGCAGATTTGCATCTGGAGCAAGAGGGGGTCGGTGGGACTGCAGTGCCGATAGCGGTTTGCTCACACCCAAGGAAGAGCCTGGGCTGTCCCAGGGAACACGGGTGAGCCCTCGCAGCCCCAGCCACATGGCCCCTCCTGAGCCCTGCCCCTGATACCCCCAGGATGTAACTGGGCAAAGGGACATTGTCCTGGTTTATGGCTGAGAGGCAGAAACTGTTTGCCTGAGGAGACATGGCAAAGCCAAACACTGAATTCAGGATTTCTAGCTCTTTTTCTGCTCCCTCTAACAGAGGCTCACCTTTCCTTGTTGGTCTCAGGGCCACTGCTTGTGGGGGCTACAGGGGAGCTGTGATTTCAGCCCTATTCAGTGACAGGGGGATCCTTTGTGCTCCCACACAGGCAGGCAGTGCACGATAAAACCCTTTTGGCCCTTTTTTCCCCATCTCTCCTGGGTATGCTCCTATGTAAACGGAGCAGAGCCCTCTGCACAGCCCATCACCCGTGGTGGGGAGCAGCTCAAACAAAAGAGTTTGTGTCAGAGGATTTTATTTCCACTGCAGCATTTCAGATTTCCAAGAGCCTCCAAAACACAGCACTGCAGTGCCTGTGCGTGAGCGTGAATTGAACATCTGGTAAAGGTTAGGGTCAAACATATAAATGGGGTAAGCACAGCACTTTTCATTAAAATCCTCAATCTGTGACGTCAATTGAACTGATCAAGCCCTTCTGTGTTGCAGTTAGGGAACCATTAACTTTATCCAGCGGAGAGGGTTTATATGGAAAATATGAGGCCAGGAAGTTTCTCCTGATTGTGATATTAAGGCTATCAAAGGCGCTCGCTCTCCCCTCCTTTTCTGTAATATCTACATGTCGCTTTTCCACCCCATTACCATAACACCAGCCTCTTCCCTGGCCCCCATGGGATGCCACTTGCCATCTCCTCACCAGCCAAGCTGCTGTTGCTACCTTCTGCTTCTCACTCATTTGGATGCCATGGGAGCCTGCAGAGCTGCTCTCAGTTGTCCCGTTTTGCAGGGAGTCGTGCGAGGCGGCTTCCCACCACACGTGCACAGACTGGCCATGGTCCAAAGTACACTCAGAAGAATTAAGATTAGGTTTGGGGGTGTAATAAGAAATAGCTTCCATGGGAACAAAATTTCTGGTCTGGCAGTTGTTTAAATATCAAGACAGTATGTCCACATGGACACCAAATATCAGGGGATTGATGTATGACACCCTGGTGTGCTCACAGATCACTTATAGTTGTTGGTCTGCAAGAAATATTAAAGGCTTTAGATTTTTCTCGAGTAGTTCTGATTCCTTCAAAAACCCTGTTTGGTTCCTGCCAGGCAAGTAGGGGTCTTGATTTCTGTGCCCAGGGAACCCTCCACCCTCAGCAGCAACTCCTCACTGCTCTGCAGCCCAGCTGTCTCAGCAGGACAGCGGATGTTTCACTTGTGGCTGCGCATGATTGAGCTTCTTGTGTTAGTATGATAGCACCAGGGTAGGTGGTACCTCCTAAAGGAGAGATGGGACTTCATGCTGGCACCTCCCTGGACCCAGGCATCAGCCTTTGGGAATGGTGTGCTATAAATCTTCCTCTCTTGGATCAACTGTGTGTTACAATCACACATGAAGTTTGTGGCTGTGGTAGGAACTGAGCTTCTATATGCTGGATCCATCCAGATGTATTTTTTTGATGTCTGTCACCCAGGAAGTTGGGGTTGAACCCCCTGTCTTAAATCCTAGGAATTTCTGTTGCTGATGCCTTTTCCTGAATTTCTCTTACCTTAAAGAGACAGTCAAATCTCACCCGCCACACGCACCACGGCCATGTTAGTCATGGGCCAGTTCAGCCTTGGCTTTCTTGCAGAAAGGCCTCCAAAGCAAACTCTTCCTTCTTGGAGAAGGGGGGTCCTTGCAGGTCAGCTTTTTTCTTTTTTTCTTCTTTTTAAACTTGAAAGAGCTTTTGTTTAATTCCTGAGCAAGCCCTTTGCTTTCAGTGACCTGATCTCAGGCACACAAACCAGCTGGGAAAACAAAAGAGCTGTAAAAGCAGCAATCCAGCAAAGACATGGCCAAAACATGAGAAAAACGGTTTCTTGCCATGCAGCTGGGTGGTCCACATGAAGCCTGAGTGTTGCGCTGAGTCTTGTGAAACTTAACACACCTCTGAGAACAAATACCTTCTCTGCAGGATGAGGCATCTCATTTACCTCCTGCTACTTTTCCTAAAGCCATGTGCTGCTGCTTTAAAACTCTGTCCTTTGGGAAGCTGAAGGACAAATACCGGGGGATGGCTGCCAATGTCCACCTGAGCTGTGACGATTCGTGGCTTCTTAAGAGGCTTCAGCCTTGAATCTGAAAAACACACTTTGGTGTGAATCCAGCCCAAAGGGATGGCTTTGTTCAGCCACCCACCGATGGCAGCACCTGCAGATATTGCCACAGAGGACCCAGGCAGGTAACATACTCAGGTGTCACTGAGCACAGCCTCTTCTGGTGGTCTGAGCTTGTGATGGCCTTCAGCACAGCTGACCTGGCTCTCGGCCCTTGCAGCCTGGGTTGGGTCACCGACCATGAGCAGCATTCCCCTTCCTTGCTGTCCAGTGGTCTTCAAGTGCTCCTGGTGCAGATCAGTTCCATGTGTGGTGGCTCAGCCCTTCAACAGAAGAGGTAAGGCAAGCCTGTTGGTGGCAGGCTGACCCCTGCCCTTGGAAACAACCATCTCAAACACGTACTCAACAGAAAGGAGAGAGGATCCCTGGAAAGTGGTGGGATGTATGGAAAGCCCTAAAGCAAAATTGCTGTACCTGGGAAAAAGATACATCCTCCACTCTTTTTCCATGTGAACCTGACCTTTAAATCCTTACACTCAGAGGTCCACACACACTCACACCAGTGAGCCATTCCCTTGGTCAGTGAAGGACTGTCCATGTCTACATCTTTGTGTTTTGGGGCCATGCAGTTTGTTGGTGCTGGGGTCGGGATAACATGCCAGCATGGGTCAATCTAGACCTCCCTTGAAACAGTGTTGAGGGGTGGATGGGCAACTCCGCTCCCCTTACCACAGCTGTGAATCTCGAGCATCCGTTTGATGAGGCAAGGCACAAACCTAATTTCCAAAACATGTATGTGAAGCTGTTGAGGTCGTGATCTAGGATGGGTCAGCCTTTGTGCTGTTTACAAAGCTTTGCAGTGTTCAAAATGAAATCATTTTTCTCCTTTGAATCACAGCAATCAACTGAAGTGCTTCCAACCCAGAGCCAACTGTTTGAAATTGGATATTTAATTTGTTTTGTGTCGTTTAGCACTGAGTCTCCATGTTGTCTGAGCAAAAAAAAAAAAAAAATTTAAAAATCTTTCAAAGTCAAAAGGATTTGCCAAGCACAAGAATATTATTTTGCACTGTAATTAGCTGATCTGTCAGAATAAGAATGAAAATAACATTTGGCTGTGCTGAGTTTATTGAGATACTTCCCAAACCAGGACAATACTGACGGCAGAGCCCAGACATTTCACTATCAGGAGGTTCAGCCATCCCTGCCCAGATGTAGCCCCTGTGTTAACTGAAATGTGATCAGTGAAGTGACAGCAGAGAGGAGGATGGAGTGTACCAGTCCCACAGTTTTCCTTTCCTTTGGCTATGTCTCTGCACTGATTGGGTTTGTGTGGGCTGCAGCTGCCAGGCTGCTGGGAGGCATCGTTGAGTCACAGACCAAGATGGCACATAGCTAACAATTTGACTAGAGCGCCTCTGTCCCAAGGGATTATCAAATATTGGAGTATAATTGTGACCAAGTGCTAAACATTAGACAAAAGACAGGTTTGTTATATTAAATTAAACCCAGCTGTTCCTATACAGTGTGGCACTCAGCCCAAGAGCATAAATTGTTGTATCATCCTCCCTTTTCACAGGGTGACTTACCTCTGACACAAAAGGCAGGTTTAATGCCTGGAGGATTTAAAGTTTAAGCTCTCAAAATTTCCTCTTTGGCCACCTTTGCTACATAAAGATTAAATGTGCTGCCAATCAAAAGAAGTTGCTGAGCAATTGGCTAAAAATGTTGAAACCATTCTCAGCATATCGTGTATTTGTGTCAATTTTGCTCCTGATTTGTCTCCACTGAATGACCCAATACACAGTTAAGTGCTACTGAGTCGTTATATTACTTGAAAGCACGAAGAGAAGTGATTTTAATCACATGTGCATCACGTTGGCCATCTGCTTGATGATCTCCACACCAGGACCGCAGCAGCCCCTTGGAGACAGGAAACATGACAGTGTTTCCACACGAGTTCATACAGCACTAAAGTATTAGTAAATGCCAGCAAAAAGAGGCGTGAGCCTCTGGCTGCAACCAGAGCAGCAGAGGGACCTTCAAGACAAGGATGTACGAACCTGTGTGGCTCTGGCCCTACGTGCTCCCTCTTTGGAGCTTGTTCATTGACTTGTGGGCTGATGTAGACATCTGGCAATGTTTCTGTGGAGCTGAAACTTACTCCTATGTCTTTATCTTCATTCAGTTCCAGACTGGAGTGGATCTCAGTTGTGGCACTTGTATCCTACCAATATATGGAATAATATTGCCATTTTTAGGGAAGAGCAACCTGGAGTATCAGTGCAGAGCTCAACCAGAACTATGGCTATTGAATTGTTTTTTCAACACATCACGTAAAACTCCAAGCACTGCCAGACTTCAAAACAGAACCCTATTTTGGCAGGAGTTCACACAAATGAGTCTGTGGAGCATCACAGGGGGTTCGGTCAGCTAGGTCCAGCTCCACAGCTCTGGAGAAAGCTCAGGGCAAACAAGTCCTCATCTCACGTTGCGCTTGTGAACATTTTCATGGTCACCTTCTCACCACCTTGACTTCCACTTCACTCAAGGCTTTTTGATCAGTCAAAGGATATATTTGACTGGAGTTCAGCTGAGTTTTTGCTCAGAAAGGTTGAAATACTTTGACAGGAATGGAGCGAAACCAGAATGTTATGAATTAGCAGTAACAAGATGTCCAATGAGTGACGTCAAAACTTGATTGAAGCTAAGCCTACAGTGATATACAAAGAACCAGAAGACAGATAGGAACCGCAGAGGAAACCAGAAAGGAACAATGCAGCAATGATAAGATAGCGGCTGGGAGAGAACAATGTAGAAATGATTAGGGCTAAATTTGCAGGAGAAAACCATGCCTGGTGCCAGGAAAGAAACCTGAGGAACATGGCAGGACTGGCTGCAGTGTAACCGATGGGTTCAGACAAGAGGGAGAGCCCAAGTGTCAGGAGCAAGGCTGGAAGGAGGAGATCAGAGGCCCGAACCTCCTGGCAGCGTGAAGACATGGTTCCCTCCTTGTCAGAGAGGAAAAACTCCCTTGCTGCAGTCTGGAGCCCTGCTTTTGCCCAAGGGAATACAGAAGTAAAAGGTGGGTGTGGAAGAAGCAGAGAGGAAAAAAGCAAAGTGTGGTGGTAAACAGAGTGGAAGTGGGTGAGGCAGGGGAACAGGATTCAGTTCAGACTGACATGTCGGTTATTTATTACTGTTTGTATCCCCGTATCTTACATCTCAAAAGGAAGGCAAAGCTTTGTCCTCAAGGGCTGGTTATCTGCGCCCGAGGGCGGCTGGCGGCAGCATGGTCTCGTGACAAGGACCATGTCCCTGGATGGAGGTGGCGCCGGGCTGACCTCGTGCGTAAGCCATGAGTTGCAGTGACGGGAACGGGAGCTCGGGGTGCTGGGATGGTGATGGGCTGCTGCCACATTTAACCTTTCCCTGTGGGCAAATGAGCTATCTAAAAGAAATGCAGGTTGCTGTGAGGGAGGGAAAAGAGGTGACAACGTTGATGAAGTTCAAACACAGAGGGAATGGCACAGTCCAAGGAGTCCATCTCCATTCAGCAGAACACGTAGGCATGTGCCTCGCTTTAGGCATCGAACAAGTCCTGCAGCCTTGACCGAGGATTAGGTATAAGCCTTGTGTGTTTTTCTGAATTAAAGTGATGCTTTAAAAACTTCGTGAACTTGAAGTCAGGGACAGCAAAGCCAGCCTTGCTCTATTTTTCCTATTTGTTTCCAGAGGCTTGTTGGTGAAATTGTACTCTGTGTACTATTACAAAAGAAATCTAGGACATAATTGTTTGAATAAAGAGCTATATGTGATAAAAATCTGTTTATACCACAACATCTCCAGCCAAATGATTGACGTATACAATTCTGTCCTTCCATTGATGTAACTTTTCAATTTCCTGTTGATGTCTAAGCTTGATTTATTTTTCCATTTATTTGGGTTTTACAAAGAGCACTAAAGAGCTTGGCACTTGAGTCTCTTTTTCATCAGTTCAACCCTCTTAGTCCTCGATCACTTCATTGTTTCTGCAAACAATGAAAAAGAGAGATGGAAAGAACAGCTGTGAACAGCTAGTTTGTTCACCAGGTGCCTCACTGGTATTCAAAGATATTCATTTGAGGGAGGCCTTTATTCCCTGAAAAACCCCTAAAAAAGCTAAATTTAGAGTTTGCTTTATTTGCTGCCTTCACGTAAGACGTGACACAGATTTGGAGAGATCCCAGCAAGGAGCCTGAAAATTCGAAACAAATAAGAAAAGCTGCTTTGGGAAACACCAGGGGTTTTTCTCTCTGGTTGCACCCCAGCTGGATCGAGCAGAGAGCTCTGCAGGACCTTCTTAGGCAGACGTCGCCAAGTTAGTTTTAGAGAACCCTTCCTCCTCTCATCATCCAGCTCCTCTCTGTCTTCGTCACCCAACATCACATTCAGGAAAGCAGTGGCCAGTGTCACACTGGGGACCACTGGTTTTGCAGACATTCGGCAGCGGCCGCTCATGACTATGGTGACTCTTGTGTTTTGTCCTGCCTGCGAACCTGCACCCTTAAGAAAAAAGCCTCTACCCAACCCAGCTCATAAAAGTCCTCTGGTTCCTTGAAAAGTAGCTGCTTGTCGCCTGTTGTCCCAAGGTAGCAGAGTCCTGAAAGCAAATCAAGAAATAGCAGATTGAATTAATAGACAAAATTGATTTATTGCCCGCAGGTCTGTAACACGATCACACCGGCACTCAAACATGCCCCAGGAATAATGATGTATTCCTGACGTTCCACCTCACGGACCTTTCTTCAAGGCAAACAGAAAAAGAGGCCAACACACATATGCCACCCTGAGAAAAGATGTACAGATTTTGTGCCAAACAGCACCAGGGAGCTGTTCGGCAGCTCTGTCTGCAGCAGCAAAAATGGGGGTGCGGCACTGCCAAAAGTTGGAGCCTTCAGTTCCCGACCTCCCCTCTCTCAGCCTGAGTCCCAAGTTTCTGCTGCATGTCTGTAGCACCTGACTTTTCTGGGAGGTCACCTAAGGGTGCCAGCACCTATTTTCCTCTTCCAGCCTGGAGCTGTGCTGGTGAAGAGGTCACCATCCCCAGCACACCCCCAGCTCTCGGTGCCCAAAGTGCCTCTTGTTACCGTGCTGCTCCGGTCACAGTGAGCCAGATCAGCAAAATCCTGATTTACTGGGAATGAAGATGAAAATAATACAGCCCTTAATCTTCATAAGCAATAAAACAAGAAGCTGTAGCACACTAAAACATGAAGCTATAGCTCTCACTTTGTGATTTCCCATATAAAGTGCTTTACTACCTATGATGATAGTTGTATTTCTGGCAGCCACAATGTAGTTAATAGCCCAAGTTCAGCTAAACTCACATGCCTGAGCGTGCGCCTAAATCCAACTCAATCCAGCAAAGCATGTGAGCACATACTTCAGTGCCAGGGAAATAAGGGAAGCGTATCCTTAAAACCTTGGCTAAAGCTATTTGTGCTGCCCCAAGTGACAACAGTGGGGTAGTTTATCTGGTGCAATACTGAGTTTGAGAGTAAACTCAGATGGGGTAAAGCAAAAGGAGATTCACTGAATTTGATGCAACCGTGTCTGTATCACTCTGATTTTATATCTGTATTATCTTGATTAGCTCTTGCAGAAGAACTATTACAGGACAGAAGACAAACCAAGCAAGTAGGCCAGCTCCAGCAGAATCAAAACTCAGTTTGCGTCTGCTTTACCTGTGTATGACCCGTTCCAGGAGCTCAGGTAGCAGTAAACACCAGCACCCCATTTCTGTTTGATAAGCTCAGCTGGGCCATGGGTTTGAGGGATACACCTCACCTGAGCCCTGAGACCAAGAAAAAGCAACAGAATCACAGCTGATCAGCATCTGCCACCTCATGGCGACTGGTTTTATTTTGCGGAGGAACAGATCCTCTTCAGCTGAGGCTTTTCTAGTCGGTTGATTTGCAGATAAAGGAAATGAGACTTAAGTCAGTCGGTTGTGCTGCTGGGTGTGAAGTGTTCTTGTGAGTGGTGGTATCTAAGCTTGTGGGGAGAGGAGCTGAAGGCATGCAGGCAGGATTCATGATCAGTGCTCAATAGGGTAAGACTTCATTCTGTCTTTGTTCCGAGCTTCTGACCTTTTTCAGCAAGATTGAGGCTATGGTTAACCTCAGGTGGCAGCTGACTCTTTCAGCTCTGCAGGGCTGTTCATAGTCTCAAAGTCACTGACTAGTGTGTTGGTGGCTTTGGGGTCCCAGGAGGGAGCTGCAATACAAATAACTAGATAGATCAGTTCTGTGCCATAAGGACTATTTTGTATTTCTTCATTTTTCATTTTCCTTCTATTCCTTTTTCCAAAGCAGCATTTTAATTGCTGATTTCTAATCTGCAGAGATGAAATGGGTAACAAGTGTGCCTCCAAAGCACAGAATAGTTTAACTGTGGCACTGAAACGCTTCCTGAGGCAGAGCAGAGCACAAACCCTGACCAGTAAAAAGCAGTGGAAACTCAGGTGCCGACAAAGGAGTGACACCACTGACCCAAAGAACTTAAACTAGAGGGCTCCCTCCTGACGAGCGGTGCTGTACCTCGCCCTGAGGAATTCTCTTGCCATCCGGGGTCCCGGGCAGTGCCCGCGATCTTCCAGTGCCACCTCCTGGGCACGGGCGCTGCGGCAGCCGGAGCCCGGCGGCTCCTCGGGTGCTTTCACAGGGGGAGCAACAGCACCTACGTGTGGTCAGCTCGTTCCGGGATAACCTCAACCCTGAGCTGCGGGAGGCACAGGGAGGCACAACGCCATGGTAGCACCTCGCACGACGCGCTGTGAGCCCAGCGGGCGGTGCCGCCCCGCTGCTCTCCCTGTGCTGCTGGGCTCCTGCCTACCCCCTGCCTCCTCGTTTTGGTGGCACCGGTCAATTCCAGCCCCAAAGTTCCCAGATATATTAATTTCTTCTTGCACTATAGAAATAAGGAGGCCCCAGGGGAGACCCGGGTGAGTGGTTCCTTGTAGCATGGGGGGGAGTAAGGGGGGTGGGGGGGCCAAGCCCTCTTACACCCTGGCAGAGCTTGTGCTACGGGAAGGCAAGACTCCAAAAGCCGTAGGCTCAACACACGTTTGTGTGTGGCCCCTGACATACACCAAACACTGTTCAAGCAGGTGTCTGCAGCACTCCAGAGGCATCCCCAGGTAGGAGCACAGTGGCCACGCTTCTACCACTGGTGTCTGCCTGCAGCCTGCACAACAAATCTGATTTCATTGGATTTGCTCCGGGCGCTTTAGATTTAGGCTGTGAAATTGGAGTAAATGTGGTTTGATTCCTAATCACACCAGGTTTCTCCCTGCTGCCCTTAAACCTCTGTAGTTTTCCTCGTTAAGTAATGACTCCTTATATGAGGAAGGCGATGGACTCGGATAGCTGACTGCCTCCACCTTTGCCGTCCCAAGCTGCAGAGACAAGGCAGGTCAAAGTGTTATCCAGGAGGTAGGTCTGTCCTTTCTGATAGCCCGTCTCAGTCCATTCATTATTCTGTCTGAAATACGCTGGGATCGCTCTCACCTGCATTCCCCTCTTTCACACCGCACCAAGATCGAAGAGATTTCTTTCCTCGGGACTATTTTGAGCGGTGACACGGCAGGTAAGCCAATCAAGGCTGGCAGTGCGGGGTTCTCGCTGGGCTGAGGTGCGGCCGGCTGGAATCAGGTCAGCCGTGCCAGGCGTGTTGAGCAGTGTAGGAGACTCTGCCGGTGCACCAGCTGCTCAGGCTTCACCTGCCCGGGAAGCATCGAGACTGGAAACAGCTTTTTGCTTCCACAAGGCTGAGCTGCGCAGAGCTCAGTCCCTTTTGGATATTCTGCTGTGCACGTCTGTCTCGGCGACCTGTCACACTTCTCAGCTGCCATGTCTTGGATCTGCCACTCAAAATGTTTGTGTCATCAGCCCATACCTGCTACAATCAAAAAGAACAGGCACAGCAAGGACCTGTCGTTTAACTGCTGCATGAGATGAGAAGATGCTGCAGTTTCTCACAAACCGATTTCTTCAGCCACTGCCTGCCATCCCTTAGCTACTTGTCCTATAGCTGCTCTCAAATCAGAGTACTTGTAGCTCTCTTCCACTAGAATCTCTTCCCAAGACTTTCTTTCTAAAATCTGGTTTTTTTCTCTGATCATAGAGTTCTTTGCTGTTTTTAATAACCTCTGAACTTTTGTTCTGCGAATTTCACTGTACAATAGCTCCAAGCAAAAAAACTATTACAAAATGAAATGTGTAATTTTCTGTTATGTGTGCTTTATCCCTTCATCTCTCATCCCAGATGAACTGGGTGCTTTTGGCAGAAGAGGTGCTTTCTGTCCAGAAGTGTCTATAAATCAAAGTGGACAAAATGAGAGGGGGGGGCGGAAAACAAGGGAAGAACTGAGTGTGGAGGTGCATCAGTGGCAGCAGGTGGCCTTTGATCTTCAGCTGGGAGCTCTGGCCCTCAGGGTAGGCTTTTTGACAAACATTAAATAATAGAATGGTGGAATAAATAGAGAGCAGACCCTAGCTAATCTGTTTTTAGAGGATATAGCAGAGGTTTTGTGTAACTGCCTGTCTCTGCACCCTGTCACAACTGGTAGCAGAACTGGTGTGGCCTCTGAAGCAATTATAAGCAGAGAGAAATTTTGGACATCTGAGGAAAGTGGGTCCCACAGGTGCTGTCTTGCCTGTTGCTGCTAGAGCCAGCCTGCACAAGGCAGTGCTTTGCCCTGACCATTGGCCAGGCTCCTGGTACTGTCTGGGGAAGTGCATGCACACCTTGATCAGGTTTTTCCCAATCCTCCAAAGTTCCTGAGACTCTCCCTTGCTTGAGGGAAACGTGCCCCTACTCACTGCAGCTGCCAACAGGAATTTGAAAGACTTCTTAAGAAAAAGGAGCAGGCAGAAACAGCATGAGGAGGGTGAGATAGTGAAGGCTGGGGAGGGATGGTTGGCTACAGAGCTGTGGCTGCAGGCTGGGCAGGAGGGAGCAGTGTGGGGCAGGGGAGGACTCTGTGCCACTGACTCAGAGTAGTGCCAGCCTGCTGGGGTGAGGGTCCACTATAAAAAACCCCAGAGTGTGTGCAGATGAGGTTCCCAAAGTGGTGTGACATGCTTTTTCCTGGGATGGGGTGCTGGCAGGTGGTATCAGACCTTGGCAATCCTTGGGCACAGGAGTATCAAACAGTGAGTGTCGGTGGTCTGCCCTGGACTTGGGCTGGGAGGAGGGTATAAGTAACGCTGTCAAAGCCAAATCCCCTTGCAGGCTTCAGTTCTCAGTGCACTGATGCCAGGCACAGGCTGCAGTGAACAGCTCCAGCTTGGGCCAGGAATCCTGGGAATACAACAGACATGTAAATGTGAGATCTTCTTGCTGCAAACCAGGCCCTGGGTACAGCCTTCGTGAGATGTTTTGAAAGTATAATACACTTCCACTCTAAGCTGCAGAGATGTAGAAACATGGAGGCTTTTCTCTCTCCAGGAGATCGCGTCTGCAGCCACACGGAAGGTGGTGCAGTATTCTGGTACCAGGTTTTACACTTGCAAAAGTTCCCCTAAAAGCTGGCATGATGCCTATCTAAATCAAACACTTAATGTCATGTATCTCCCAGATATTAGAATGAATGCAATATTAGAATGAAATCTGAAACCAAGCTAGTAATGTGGAGGACTTTAGGGGAGGTAATTCAGGTTTGGCAAATTTGCTGGAACTAAATAAATGAAAAGAAGTCCCATAAACTTTCTTTTGTGAGCACAGCGCTAAATTTTCAGAATCCCGGTTGCCATTTGAAGACTAGTTTAAAAGACTAAAGTAAAATCCCATATATCTTTCAATATGTGAGCTATATAGTGTTTGCTACCTTGGTGCTAATTTTTTGTAGCACAACATGGTTGAATGTAAGACCATAAAGCCTATTGCCTTTCAAAGGCACTTGTGCTTCTGAGGCATTTGGGAGGGACTTTCGAAAAACTTTCCGTTTCCCATGGAGCACTGAAACCAGATCCCAGCTCTGGCTGGGAGGGGAAGCGTGTACTTGAAAGCCTTAGCCTGTCTGGAAAAGCCTCAGCCTCATCTGAACTACATCGAACAGCCAAATGCCTGGTCTGCTTTGGACATGGCACATGACGTGTGACAGACATGCAACACGAGGGTCACAGAATCATGCTGCGGGGTTCCCTCCTGCCTGCTGAGCCTGTCTCTTGCAATGCCAGCACTGGGATTGCTTCTCCATACGTATGTCTCAGCTGAAGAGCTGTGAGGGCAGATGGTGGGGGGGTGCAGCTGATGTTGACCTTAAAACGAGTGGCATGTGGTGAGGTCGCTGGCAGCAGGATGGCCCCATGACATATTTCTGACAGCTTAGACACAGAGGATAGACTTGCCGCTGACATGTAAAGCCCTTTTCCAGAGCTCTAGCAGTGCTAAGAGCTGGGACAGCCTAATCTCCTCCTAAAACCCTCCTGTGCTGTAATGCTCACCAAAACCTTGGAGTTTTGCGTGGAAGCAGCGAGCATGCTGGCGTAGGGGCTGTGGTGCTCATCAACATCATCACCTCCTGCCCTCTGCCTCTACCTTGCTGGCATCTTATACACTAGCATATACGTGGCAGCTGCTTGTGTCCCTGCTCACTCCTCAGCTTCAGAGATGTAAATCTGGAAGATGCAAAAAGTACTTGCAGGTTTTGTGGCTGGGCAGCCTGGCACTGCTGGCAGCGGCAGGGGATAGCCACATTGCAAACTCCACCTTTTTTATTTAGCAAGCAGAGGGTCCACATAGGAAATAGAAATTAGTGGTGCCCGGGTTACAGAAATGCTCCTGTCTTGTTGTAACTTCTTGCAGGAGACTCAAAGGGGACAGAGCAGCCTGCGGGAAGCAGAATTCTACAGCTGAGTCTGTGCAGGGTCTGGCTGGTGCGTGACATAGTGGTGTGACATGTCCCAGTAATCCTGACACGGAATTGGGTAATAACTTTTTAATTCACCTTAAAAGTCTTTCTATAGCACAGGGCAAAAACGTCTTAGTCGAAATCAGAATCAGGCTTATTAGACTTTGAGAAAAGTTACCTTGCAGATTACTCTCTCCCTAACTTATTTCCCTATTCATTTACTAATTGCACAGCTCAGGTTTCTTCAGCCCATGAGCCCAAATCCACTTGTGGAAGGGAAGTTTTGCAAAATGCCCTTAGAGGAAACCCAGTTTGGTACCCACGCATCAAGGAAGGAGATAGTCCCTGAGCAAGGGGGATGTTTTCCTGTCAATACAGCATTCAAATTTAGCTTCTGCCACTGTAGGCAACGTGGCATTAAAAGAAGGAGCTTAAGTTATTAAACTGAGCTGCTTTAATCATCCAGTTCAGGGAAATCCATTGCTACAGGAGACCTGAGGATTAATGTATTTTTACCGCAAAGCCAACACATCTATTCTGATCAGTTAGTGGTCACTCACTCGTGCATATGAAACTTCATTCTCCGGGTTTGCACTTGATAGTATGGGATCAAATGGAGTTTTATTTGGAGATTGACCCTGTTACCTTGAATCTCATCATTCTGGTAGCTAGTTATGTTATTTTGCTTCTGGTTTTCCTGATCTCCTGTGTGCTCTATGACTGCAGGGGGAAGGATCCCAGCAAGGAATATGCTCCCGAGGTCCCTGCAGACACCCAGCCTCCAATCCGGCTGGTGGTGATGCAGCAGGGCTCCCCCAGCACCCGCTGGGCAAAGGGGTTTGTCTCTGCCTACGAAAACTCCTCCGACCTGCCAGGGAAAAGGACTACTGTTGTGTAAGGGGACCCTGCTGCGGAGCTCTGGTTTCTGCTGATCCGCTTGCCTCGTCTGCTATGTTTACTCTTCGTTTGCAAAAGGATAACACGTTCACTAGGTAAGTTGAGATGCCGATTTATTTGATACGGTACCATTATGAAAGGGGTTGATTCAGGCTCAGCGGTGTTCTGCATTGATACAGGCTTGCAGTTCTGCCTGCAATCATTTTCACGCACGCTGCAGCTGCCTTGCAGCCTGCTGGCAGTCGGAAGCAGTGACGCTGTTATCCATCCACTCAGGCACTGAAGAATGGCCTTGGTTTAGTCTCGAGTCATGCTTGGTACCGTTACTTTTGCAGGAACACAGTGGTGTTCGAAGCACCCCACCCCGAAGGGCTGAGCCGCGCTGCCCTGCAGCCTCAGCACATCTTCCTCAGCCGGCAAAGTGCAAGTGACCTTGGTAGGCTGTTTATCTCCCCAGTGGGCAAAGAAATGCTAAGGATTTTAAAGGGATAGAGATAGTGCCTTTCTGATAGAAGCCAGCTGCTGCTGCCATCAGAATTTAATACTTTCCACGTTGTCTGTCAGCTCCCCAGAGGGCAGTGCCAAGTCTGTCTTGGCACTTGTTTTCCATAGGTAGAACATGAGCTCTGCTCTTACGGGGCAAAGTGTCCCTTGCCCCACACAAATCCCCTGACAGGATACAACATGCTTCCTGGAAAAGCTGGGTACAATGTTTCCTGCCCGAGGGAGAGCATGAACCGGGGTAAATTTACCAGTAATGCGATAGGTGTGCGTCATTGCCGGTGCCGCCCCACTGGAACGGGCATCTCTGACCCTCTGCAGCAAGTGCAGCCCATGTCCTGGCTTTCCGTGTGCGTCTCCACTTGTCTGACCCTGCCTCTTGCCCCCCAGCCTTCTGTCAGCTGTACCATGTTCCAGCTGGGCCACATGAAGGCTGATGGTCTCCAGTAAACCTAACATTGCCTGCATCAGCTGCTGTTATTATTCCCATGATTCGTAACTAGCAACTCAAGGCCTTTTTCAGCTAACAAGTTCCTTCCGCACTTTGCTGGTTTTCTCCCTCTCAGGGCTTGATAGACATCAGTTCACATCTCTTAAAAGGAAGAGAAATATTTTCTTTATCCTCCAGGTGGTGCATGAAGGGACAGAGACAAGAGAGATGTTGATCTTAGGGCCACAGAAGTGGCCGCAGTGTTGCGTGGCTGCTCCTGAGCACAGCCAGCTCGGGTCCTGCGCTGTCCCTGCCAGCCTGGGCTGCAAACCCCACCAAGAAGCTGAGGAGGCACTGCCTGGGTTGGTCCCTGCTGTGTTTTGTGCTGGCAGAGACACTTTGCCACCAAACCAGCTTTTAAAACTAATTTGGCTACGATGATTTTGTGGCTTGAGTTGGTTTGTTTTACACGAACGTGTCCGTGACCAAGCAAAAACCAGAAACCTGTTTTCTGAAATCCTAAGATGGGATGTTTAACGCCTGGTTACTGTGTCCCTCCTGATACCGCTTGAGTTACTGTGCATGGTACTCTTTAACTGGTGGATTTTAACTGGTGAGTGTGTTGATTTACGCACCTCCCAGCAGAGCATCCTGGCAAGGATATGGAGTATCTTTTTATTTATGTGTATTCTTTAAAAAGCAGACAGAACGGTCAGTGTGTTTTGGTTTGGTTTCTAAATTCTTTGGGGTGAACCCAGTTTCATTTTCAAGTTGTCCTTTGCACCCCCATGAGTTACAGAAACGCCTGGTTTTGGAAGGAAGGCAGAGTTGAAAGGAAGGCTCCTGAGAGCTGTGGGATTGAGTAAAAACCTTGATGTGATGAAACTGTTAATAAATCAAAAGTTGGAGGCATGAACCTTAGCCACATATACTGGAATGATTATGTTGACAGTCTTGTTTTGGTGATTTAGCACTGAAAAAGTGCAATTAGTTCCCTGCAAGTTGTAGCTGCTCTGGCAAAACTTGACAGTGATGAAGCTGCTGGTATGTTATGGCAGGCCAGTGTTCTCTTTCCTTGGGCTCCCCTATCTGCCTTATCTTCACCCTGTAAGCTCTTTAAAACTTTTTTGTGTGTTCATATATCGTCTAATATACCTGGAGCCTTCTGGGTGATAAGGGAGCCTTGGTGTTAGGGAACAGAAATAATAATCTTTGCAAAAAAGACCTTGGAGAGACTGAAAGGAGTTCAAAAGTATCACAGAGTGTAGGGCAGCTGTTCTGTTTGCTGATGGTGAGATGTCATAAAATGCCTCGATGCCAGCAGAAAAGCTCTGTGGTGCTCTGACAAAGGTCATGCAAATGATGTAACAATACCACAACGTGCCGCCTGTGTCTTTGCCACGTGTTTTTGTAAGCCATACATGCAGAGAGGGAGACTTGCAAGGCTACGTTAATAAATACTTCCAGATAGCTGAAATTCTCCAGATACGGAGTCTCCTCTGTCGACAAACCTCGTGTACATCAGCCACAGACTCTTGGCTCCCTGAAACTCAGTGGTAAAGCGGTTGATTTTTGGCATTCAGGCAGGGGAGCGGTTCCTAGAAGCACAGTGTTCACTTGTAAGGACATTTATCAGTTGTGACAGAGTTGGTGGATTCTGTCCTGAAACGTGGAGGTAAAAGCAGCAAACGGCACTTTCCTCCTGATGGTATTGTGAAACAGTGGGTAAAACCCGCTTCCAGAAAATGAGAAACTAAAGTGCATCAGGACTCTGCCTTCCCTTGGGAATGAGATGGCTTTCTTAGTTCTGGCTGCACTAGAACAATATTGGCGTATTAAAGCAGCGAGAGAGCCCTTGGGGATGAGCAGAGAACTGCGAGTGATCGAGGCACTGCTTTGTGGAGGCCCCCGCTGCCGTGCTTTCTTTAATGACTGCGCAGGATTAATGCATGCAAATGGGCTTTTATCAGGGCAAGCTTGCAGGAAATCACCCTCGAAGCTCCATTCCCTGTGGTGCCCTGTAAAATGTGTATCTCTTGCTGGAAATCACAGGGTATAAAAAGCATCCTGAAACCAGGCTGTGCTGATAGCGACACCAAACCGAGCCCTGGGAGTTCTGCAGAGACCGAGATACCCCGCTGAGTTATCTCCAGCATCTTGCGAGCTGGCAGCATGGGGAAGGCGCTGGGACACGGCACTGTCGAGATCCACAGCTGCAGTGAACAGCCCCTGTAATCTTTGCACACAAGCCGTACGTGGGCTTTCCATCACGGTTCAGTTGCTCATGGGTTTGTGCCTTGCTTAATCTTGACTGTGGCTATGTCGATGTATGTTTTGCCTAGAGGATTAGGCAGTATTCTAATGCCTGGATATCCAGCACAGAAATACTGTTTTGAAGCAGGTGCCATTTGCAAATGAATAAGATGTTGTAAAAATTGTGTTAACGTTTACTCAGAAGCAATATGAGTCGGGGAGCGCTGGATGGAGGGACAAGGATTTAGGAAATATGCTCTGTTCCCAGTTCTGCCCTTGAATTATGGGTCATCCTTGGGCAGCTCTTGTTCCCACTGTGCTTTACTCCATGTGTCTCTGCTCTGTGTTAATTTTCTCCGCTCTTCTGCCCTCTGCGCTGAGATTTCTCTCTCTTAGACATTCGCACAGTTCGTAAGGGGTTTACTACAGAACTGGCATTCAGGGGCTGCACTTGATTTCCACTCTATGAACTAACCCCAGGAAGTTCAAAGAAAACAAAATAAAATATACTCCCAACAAAAAATGGCTGGAGCAGGTGGAGTGGAGAAGTCAATGAACGAGCCACCGTAAATCTGGAGCAACCATGGACATAGAGCCTTAAGACAATTGCTTCGGGTGAGTTATGGTCACGGCGATCTGATGATCTGTAGCTCTGTGGTTTGAAGGGAACCGAGTGGTGGTGGGAAGATTTATTGCTGTTCTGCAGGAAGCAGGAATTCGGTCTGCGCTGGCTCGCTTCCAACTGGCTATAGTGGCCTTTTGAAGTTACATACTACAGCTTCTGTAAAACCTTTGTTAAAGGGTTTCACAGAAACAACGGGGGGAAAACCCCCAGATTTCTGGATTTCTCCGACATTACTTCAAGTCAAACTTGTCATTACATTCACTGAAAATACATCTTTTATGTGAGCCTGTTCCACTGTAAATATACTGTCTAAGTCTTCAGATTTTTTTTTTAATCCCTACTAAGCCACTACATATGAGCAGAGGATTAGTCCAGACAGACTAACCCACATTCACCAGGGAGAATTCCTTCCCAGGCAGTGAATTTTTTTGAATTTGAAAAGGGATAAATCTCTCTCTTTTTTTTTTTTTATTAGCACGTTGTTCTTACAGTGGAAATGCTCATCCTCTGATAGTGCTAAGTATAGAGGCACGGTAACATGCCCAAGTCAAACCCCTTGGCTATAAGAAGAGCTTAAGGATTGTTTTTACTGCCTAGAACCTCATTGCCTTGTGTTATCAGCTGTTCAGCTTGTGTAATGCTGGCACTTTGGTGGGAATGCCAGGAGGTAAGAATTGATACCAGTATTTAATTGGAAATACTGTTCCTCCAGCCATGAGTCAACACTACTTGGTGCTTTGGGGAGCCTTACAGCCCAGCGTGTCATCTTTTAGAGGGATTAAAAACTGCAAGCCCAAGTCTTTCAAACTACTTTTCTACTTTTTACAAGGCAAAGCATTCACCTGAGTCTCCTGGTCCTGCTCCAGCCCAAACGACTGTGTGACTCTGCCAAGTGCTTGGCTCCCTGTGCTGAATCTGTCCTGTCAGGCAGGGTCTGGGTGTTGAAAGCAAAGGCACGTGTGCTGCTGATGTCCCTAAGGGGCTCTGGTGGCCCGTACCCGGAATAGCTGCACTTCAGTGGCGGGTGAAATGTCAGCCAGAGCCGTAGCCAGGATAGGCACCTGAGGAAGGTGTGAAGGATGGAGGGACACATGCTGGAGTCTGCTGGTGGTTGCTGCCGCCCAGGAGGAGAATGGGTGGACTCTGGGGCAGCTGTCAGGACTCTGAGGTAGCGATCTGGTCCTTCATGCTTGAATGATAGAAATTAATTGTTTAAATAAACTGCTCTGACATTCACAGTAGAAAGCTGTCTAAACAAGAGAAAATCAGACCAGAAATACAAAAAAGATGGGAAAGTTGGGATGGCTGCCATCTCTAGCTTCTGTTCCAGCTCCTGGTTTTGTCTCCTCGCTCCCTCCTCCTGGTGTGCTGGTTTCCTTGGAGACACTGCTGCTTCTTTTCCCTCTAATAATGACACTGTTTGACAGTAACCTTTCAAAGAGACACTTCCACTAACATGACAATCTGGGTGCAGTTTTTGGAGGCAGATACTTGTCATGAAGTATCCAAATCCAGAGACTCATCACTCAGCCCAGGCTGTGGACAGGTCAGTCTCTCCCCAGATCTGCAGCAGATGCTGTGTGGGCAATGTAACTGTGCCCTAGTTTCTCCATCTGTTAATAGCAGTAATAATTGTTACACAACTGGGGAGCTGGGTTGATTTAATATTTATGAAGGAACATGAGATCCTTCCACGGGTAGTGCTATAGAGATACTGTTAATTAGGAATGATTATATACTTGTGTCTCTTCCGGAGCGCATAGGAGACTTGAACATACTGTTTTAAGCACCCGCATTTTGCACTCCTTCAGTATCAAATCTTATTGGGCCCACAGTTTAGCTTAGCTCTTCATTACCCTAAAAATACACTGATCTTAACTGCTACTGACTTCAGCATGTGCGAAGTCTTAGCATCCTCCTCTGTTTGTATTAATGATATTGCCTAAATCATTGATACCATTGTATTGCTTCACTAGGTAATATTTTCCATGTTCTTTTTTAGCCCAACTTCTTTGAAATAAAATAAATGTACAAATTCCGGTCATTTCTAAGTCCAGACTTTTTAAGAAAAGGCAGACGAGGCAGGAATCAGGGATGTCCTTCCATCCGTGCTGTCTTCAAAGGTCACAGCAGAGTCCCTGAAATTCTGAGGGATTTATGTGCGTTGCCTCAAGTTTATTGCTGGAAACTGGACATTATAAATCAAATCTAATAAGCATAAAGGTGGACTGAAAAAGCTGTGAGTAGCAGCACTTACCCTCCCCAACAAAAAAAAAAAAAGGACAGTACTTGATGGAAGCATATTAATAGCCCTTATTGCAGGTGATTTCTTTCCTATTCTCTGCATGTTCTTTCACTCTCAGGAGAATAATAAGCACAAACTTGACATAAGTCACTAGCTTCCTCAAAAAGAGGAAACCTAATTATTTTCCTTCCAAAAGAAGAGGAGACAGCAGCAGCCTTGGCTTACCGGAGGACACGCACTCCACCTGTCCTGAGCCCGAAGGACGTGACCCTGATCTGTCTGAATTCCAGTTGGCTCCCGCTCGGAGCAGTGCAGGGACACGGTTTGCTATCTACAGGGCTTGCGGCAACGTTTCCATTGACTCATTTGTCATCAACCACCAACAGCTCTGCAATTTCCAGCCCTCCGGGCACAGCATGAAGGTTACGATGGCAAATAAGGTGTGAACCCAGGGACACAGAAGGGAAAGAAAAGTTTTTACTGAGATAGGAACAGTGTTTTACCACTTCTCAGGGCATTAGCGTTGCACCGGGATTACACTGGAACCAGGGTGGTTTAATAATGGGTGGGTGTTTTTATTACAAGCAAAAACTGTGTTGGAGACATGATTACACCAGGAAAAAGCAATTTGACAATAAGCCTTATTTTGCTTGCTGAAACTACGTGTACTAACTTGCCAAATAACCTCCTTAATTAATTGAAGCTCTGTTTACAGTCGATGGAGAGACACAGCTTGTAGGGACATGCCGTCAGGTCTTTTCCAGCGCAGACAAGGCTCTCTAAAGCTGCGTTTATAGTTATATACATCCGCAGAATTGAAAATCGGGGCAGCACTTGTAAAGCCAAGTGTTTTGTCCCTGGGGTATTGAATAGAAGGCAAATCTTTGGCATCAGGAGGCTCCGTGTTTGTTTTGGGAAGGATTGCTGGCAGAGAGCCCAATGCTACCTCTGACCATCTGAGGGAACGGCTGGCTGGAAAGAATTGTCGTGACGCAGACAGGGGAAAGCCAGGAAATTTGAAGGCAGGACAAAGACTGCTACCTTAACTCATTTTGGCATGGAAAAAATAATTGTGCAATGTTAACGCCACATCCTTGGGACACCTATTTATGAAACGTGCTGGGCTTCAAGAGCTCCTTGGGAGGATGGAGGTTTTCATTAATTCGTTGTGATAGAGGTTAGACTACTGCTCAGACAACGGGAGTTTTAAGCCGTAACTGATATGGCTCATCGTTATCAAGTCTGTATGTTTTTGCAAATGTCTTGGCAGGGTTATTTGGCCTGAGAGGAGACATGCTGCTCTCCTGTTATTACCTCTATAGAGTTGCAGGGACAAGGGACCCTTTTTCTTTCCCTCCAACTAACTTTGCCTTGTTATCTTTGCAATGTGGCACATCCTGGGGGTTCCCTTCTCTTGTGATTTTGTGTTCTCAGTATTAGAAAAGTCCATCTGCTTCTTGGGATGACAGTTAAACTGTCATTAGGGGATGTAAGATACTGTCACGGGCTGGTTAATGCGAAATGGTTTTGCAAATGGACTCGCCACTCTGCCTCTTTTGGAAACAGAAAATGCTTTGCCTATTTCATCTGCTGAAGGTGAATGTGTGGTTTTATTTCGCTGCTTATTTGCTCTCTTAGTGTACAGTGAAAGAGAGGATCCTCCAGCCCAGCATGTGGCATCCCAGTGAGCAGCAGTGTCTGCATCAAGAGGGAAAAGAAAGGTCCCAGCAGTGGGGGGTGCGGCTGAACAGTGCCTGTTCAAGCTTCCCCCCAAAGGTTACCGAAGCTGGGCAGAGCTTCAAAGCCCGGTCACGCTGCAGGGCAGGCGTTTCCTGTTTTGTTTAACAGCTGCTTGGGAGGAGGCAGGTTGTGACCGCAGTTTTTCTGTGCCCTCCCTGCTGCGAGGCACATGGGGTAACCTGGAGCAGCAGATGTTAGAGAAACCAGATCACTTCCATTTTTGCAGAGCAGAAGCCAAGACATGCTCCCTGGATGGAAAGGATGACTTAAGCCAAGGCTGTGCCCTCACCACACATGGGTGAAGCACCTCTCTTTGTTTCCACACTTAGCAAAGTCTTGTTCTTACCCAAACTGGACCAGGTCCAGCTTTTCGTTATTACTTGCTCTCCAGTGCCATGCAAAGGGCACCCTTTGATCTCCAGCTACTTCCCATCCCGTGCAGATGGGTGGAGCAGAAGCTGGGTCTCAGCAGCCACCTCCATGTGCAGCCGGATGAGATGCTGCGATGGTAGCAGGGCCAGGCGGGACATATGCTGCCCGCTGCTCGGCTCTGAGCCACACCAGTGCCAAACAGTGCTGCGAGCACAGGGCAGCTTCTTGTCACCGCATCCCGTCCAGCGCAGGCCTTGAGAGCATCCTCTTGGGTCGGAAGAATTTTATGCTCTCATTTGATTTGTGCTATCCCGTCAGATTAGCTCTGCTCTACAGGGCACCAGCTTTTCTGTCTTAACGGATAAAGCTCTGTCAGCCAGATCACGTCCGTCTCAAACTCACAGAATGACCTGCCAGAAGGCAACAAGGGCTCAGATAAGCTCTGAGTTCAAAGGGGCACTTTCGGCTTAAAACTCAGTGTGCCTCATCGTGACTTTAACCTGGGGTGGGGACAGCAAATGCCCAAGGTGACTGGAGCAGAACAAGGCTGCCACACTTTAGAAGAGAGAAATAGGTTTGTAGGTACAGCCCTGGCTGCTAGCAGGATACAGGCTCCTGAAGGGGCGTGTGGCAAAGCCAGAAAATGCTTTAATGTTTTGCCATGCCTTTAAAAAATCGAAGTAATCATATGCTGCATATGTCCTAATAAAAGGTAACACAGAGAGAAAAGCAACTCTACCAGCTTCTTACATTAAGGCATAACACGTGCCTACACCTACACATGCAGAGACTTACGTCTTTGTGCACATAATTAGAGGCTGTTGTATAAAGATTGCTGGTGCTTCTATTTTAACCCTGTGTTACAGTACACAGAATTCAATACAGAAGTCACTCCAGCTTGATTCCCATTCATCACCTCACCCCAGATTATCCTCTTCTCTTCTCCAGAAGCTCGTGGGGCAGGGCAGATGATTTGACAGTCAGCTGCATAAAGCAACTACTGTACTAAGCGTCATTTTTCCAAAAAGCACATTCCAGGACACAGGTACAGCCCACCACAAATCATGCCTCCCCACAAATCATTGGTCTTTCCATGTTCCAGATTTTGGCTTTGCAGGGGCCAGATTCTGCTGCCGGGGACTCGGGCATGAACGTGGACCGGCTCTGAAGCCGGCGGGCTGCACTCTCCTCTCCTTTCCCCGCCCCGGGCGGGAGGGTACTCGTGGTCAT
>NW_010421862.1:0-13416 GCF_000710305.1 Buceros rhinoceros silvestris | reverse complement strand
CTGCACTCTCCTCTCCTTTCCCCGCCACGGGCGGGAGGTTACTCGAGGTAATGCAACGGGATTTCAGCTGAAATACCCAGGGGTGACATGAGTGCAAGTGCAGTGCAGGAGCGAAGGTGCGGGTTTGCTCCAGAGCCTGTGTCAGGACGCAGTTTGACTGCTGGACGTGCTGCCTAAGTGCTTCTGCCACCCACCTCTGGTTTCGGGTTGAGTGGCCATTGGTTTTCACACTCCCTTTGGTGCTCTTTGTACAACAACATGACCATTAATTGTTCCAGCTAATTAACTGTTAAAAGACAGTGTCTTGGTCCTCAGACCCAACCCATGGGCTTGAGGAAGGCTCTTCTGAGAAGCAAAGGTGGTTACAGTTATGAACACCCTAAATTCATGTCACTGGAGCATGTGCCTGGGAGACACTGCCCTTCATGTTTTCCTTTTGCAGGCCTCGAGCAACGTTTTTTCTTAGTCATCAGTTCAGATGCTTCATAGTGGGCAGACGGCATTTTTCAAGTGGAGGTGGGATGAATGAAATCAAATAATTCTTTCAGTCTGAACTACAATAACTTGTCTAATCAGACTGTCTTCCTCTGATGTCTGTCCATGAAATACAAACTACGAAGTGGCAAACAGCAGTGCTGGGCTTAAAACTTGAACCCTCCCTCACAGGCCGAGTGTCCTGTTCAGCAGAGGTTTCACTGGGTTCCCGGGGCTTTCTTGCACTATTTAAGGTTTGGGGCAATAACAACAGCAGCTTCTTTGCTTCTTTTGAAGAATTTAGTATCCAGCAAAGCAATTCTCCGAGTAGCTTTGCACCTTTAGGACTGGGGTCCCATGGACTTAAACCCACCCACCAGTACCTCCTGTGCAGAGGGGATGTGTAATGCTGCTGACACAGCAGTGCTGGCTGCTCCTCACCGAGCCAGGCCCGGCTGCTGGTTGTTGTTGACCAGAGGTCTCCTTTTTGGCAGACCTCTACAATGACCTGTGCATCACAGAAGGCAGACTTATACACCAGCTATAAATCATCAGACCTTTTCTTTTTGCCTCCTTTTGCAAGAAGGTAATAACAGTCCTACTTTCTTTTGACAACGCAGTAATTTATCGTTTGACAGTGGCTTAATGAAAACCCTGCTGCTGCTCTCACTGGAATTTGAGAATAGACATTATGGAGAAGTCCTTCCTTGACCTCTCCCTCTTGGCCACTCCTGGAAATTGGAGTGTCTTCGTTTTAATGAGCTCAGAGGACTGGGGAGTTGCAAGAAAAAAGATCAGCTTTAAAAATACCTAGGCTGCTCTTGCGAATATGTCAGGACATGTTTTTAGATACAGAGCTCTCTTACCTGAACAGGCTTGTGCTCTCCTTATGCTGTGACTTCTCCAGCTGAGCTGTTTCTTGGTTTCAGCCTGTGGTTTCTGATGCAAGGCCATGGCTACTTGGCGAGGTGTGTTGCAACCTACAGAGCAGAGGTTCAGCTGGTAGGCATCAGCCCAGCCCGTGCCCCTCTCTAGCACTTTGCAGTCAAATCTAGACAACAAGCCATCGTCAGCTGCCTCAGCGTGTGTAGATACACATATAACTAAACACACACATATGTGTGGGGGCTTCCAGGAGCTGTGGCTAAACCGACAACACAATCCTACAAACCAAATGGAAGAAAACACACTAAATGGAAATGACAGTAAGAACAGCAAATGAGGTCAGGAGATGCTGATTTCAGGGCTTTCCTCTCTCCCGAGGGTGGATGGAGGGGTCCCTGGTGCTGCTCGGTTCCCTCCCCATGGGTCAGCTCCTTGACCGTGTGGGCTCTGGACTGTGCCCATGGTGCAGGGACGAGCCACGGGTGACGTGGAGACAAAGCCCAGCACCTGGGAGTGCTGCAGGTCTGCAGTGCCACACCGTCTGGGACACAACTTCTGCTTCAGGGCTAGGCGACTGCTGCTTTTCTAGGTGTGATGGTTTGTGACTAAGCATCCACTGGCTGCAGGAGTTTGTAAAGGAAAATAACATATTTTTCCGCAGCTGAAAAAACTCAGCTGCATGTCTGGGTTTTACAAAAAAGTTTCAAAACTGCCCAGGCATCTTGTTGCCTTTCAGGGTATTGAAAATTTTCCTTAATTTACCTTTTTATGTTGGGTGAGATGATTTCTTCCAGGGCTAGTGTTAATGGGGTCAATCAGATTTCAAGCCCAAGTTCATGGCTATGGAAACACTCCTCCTCACTTTTACCAACCCGAGTGCTGGTTAGAAATCCAGTCTGCTTTCACAGCCAAGGGAGAGGGATGGGCACCTCCAGAGGATATTCAGATCTTAGTTGGATTTTGTCTCTTCCGAGAGAAAGCTGAAGGTGACGAGGCACTTCATTTGGATGCTGATGGTTCAGTGGGAAGAACGCAGGTTAGGTCTCTGCTGTACACTGGGTCTCTGCTCCTGGAGGTGGTGTGAGCAGAGCTGAACAGGAGATCCACTGCAGCTCCCTCTCTTAGAAAATGTTTGCTGTGTCAACTATACCTTAGAATTTGTATAGGTTTGTGTAAACAGCAGTCTTTTGTACTAATATACACACACATTATCTTACATACATATTTATTTAGTAGCAAGACCAAAAGCTTGGAAGAGAACCATGTTTGCAAAGGGCTGTAATGGCAAACGTTTCCTTCTCTTGTCAAAGTACTGCACATAACGGACACCGATATATAACTAAGAAACTGTAGGAAAGGTGATTTATTCCATCAACATCAAATACACATACAAAACAGTATTGCTCTCTGTGTATATTTGCAGAGTTTATTAGCACAAATAATGGTGAACAAAAAATAAACCACAGGGGACATAAAATAAACCATCCTGAAGTCTCACCTGCAGGGCAGCGGAAGACAGGGCTCATTCCTTCAGTGCCGCCTGAAGTCCCAGCATAAGAAAAGTGACTGCAATTGCCTTGATTGTGTCAAAAAAAGTTTGCCGTGGCTGGCAGTTTCTGACTGTGGCCTCTCTGGGGAGCAGGGTGTTATTTTTCCAAGTGGGATGGTTAATAAATACAAGCTTTGCCAGTATAAAATGAGGAAAGCAGCTGCAGTTTTTACTGCAGGTAGCTAAGCATGGTCATCCCCAGGCAGGAATACTGCGTCCTGCTCACCTAGCTGTGACGCAGGGAAAATGACACACGCCTCGTCTCCTCGGGGATTTTACAGCTATGGAGCTGAGGCACATTAATTACCCTGCCGCCAAAACAAACCATTCTCCTATGCTGAGGACAAAGCCGCTGCTGCTCGGAGCTGGCCTCAGGAGCTGGAATAACAGGGGCTACATGAGGTCAGGGCTGGAGGTGAGCTGGCAGAGCTGCCCGGGGCAGGCATGCAGTGTGGCTGACCGCATTCCCCCGTGCTTAGGTCAAGCTCAGGCTACAGCCGTGCTATCATGCCCATTTTTGACAACAGAAAAGAACAGCTTCACCACCTCTTCTGTGTGCGCACTGTAGGAAGCACGGGCATTGTCCCATTCCTCTCCAAGCTGGGAAATCTCTCCAGCATGCAAAAATTTCCAGTTCACATGGACACAGCAGAGCCTGCGCTGCAACCAGCCCTTTTTCAGCAGCTGGGTGCACAGTGTTTGTGGGGTTCACAGTGGGAAACTCTGCAGGGGGCTCATCCTTACAAAGCTTCAAAACCAGTAGCAGATGACTAGGATGCAGCCACGCACCGGCTGACCGATCCTTCGTGGCTGCTAAGACTGGAGTGGTGATGAGCTGAGCTGGTGGCTTCATGGTGCTCTTCTCCATCCCTCCTCCATCAAACTCTAGTTGCAGCGAGTAAATCGTGATCGAAACAGAGACTCCGAACTGCTTGGTTTGTGTTTTTACATTTCAGTATAAACGGCAGGATTGGGGATGTAAAGTTGTGCAGCTCATCAGCCAGAATACAGGTCCAGGGAGCAGCCCTGCCTTACACCACTGCACTGGAGTCGCAGCTTTCAAGACCAGCTGAGGATCTGCCCTTCAAACTGAGCAGAACGGCTGGTTCATTCCTGTCGTGCCACACTCGGTGCTGAGCACAGGACTGCTTTCGGAGGCAGGCGTGTTTATCACCCACAGCAAAGTTTAACGGAGAGCCAACCTTTTTGGCAGCTTTTTATTGCAGGGAGGGGAGAGGGTTTATGTGAACTGGATTTGTGAAGGCTATTATACAAATATTTGTTCTCTGCTCCTAAGCAGCACAGGGATGAGTACAAATAACATCACCATTTAAGGTCCTGCTCACTTGTTACAAAAGACTTGATCCAGTTTTGGTGGTGTTGTAGACCTCCAGCTCGTTTTGTAGGTTGCATAACGTGTACTTCAGCCCCCGCTCCATCGCACTGAACAGAGGGAAGAGTCTGGACAGAGCGATGCTGTAACGATGGCAATCCTCCTGCAGAGGGAGGATCTTTGGTCTGGGTATGGCTGTAAAAATGGCATCTCTGGGATCCCCAGTCACTAGTGCAATTCCTTCTGTACGTAGATTTCACAAGCATCCACCTGCACCCTGTAAACGCAGGATCTAGCCAAGCAACAGCACGCCCAGTGTGGGTGGTTATTGAGCCCAATGAGACTCGGCTGCTCCAGGCAATCCTCTCTCCTGCAGTCCCTGCACCAGAAGATACTGTACAGGGGGAAAAAAAATAAATTATAAAGACAAAAAAATTTACAGGAAAAATGTTAGCCCAAGTTAGATTAGGACTGTTCTGCAGATGACCCGAGATCAGAGCAGATTATCAAGACTGCAGCTGATAAAACCTCTCCCTCCCAGCTTGGATTAAACCCCAGGGCACACACTGAGAAGGAAAGAGAAAATGAAATATTGAATAGCTGCTCCCAAAGTGAATGTAGTCTATCCAGTGTGTGATTTTTCCTACAGGAAAAACAGTTTGATTGCGGATTAAATATTGTGCCACGTTAGACATACAGAAAGACTAAGACTTGCGCTCCCTAACATCAAGGCCTTTGGTTTGGCAGCTTTAGTACTAGTCTTTTATGCTATAGGTGCAGAGATTTTGTGCTTTAAAATGTTTATTTTAAACTGCCTGTAGGAAAACTGAAATAAAGACAACAGTTTGGACAAAGTAAACCCAAAACCGTTTAGCTTTAATTTTCTTTAGTGATTTCATATCAGACTTATCACTGTAATTCGATGTTAACATTTTTGAATTTTAAGTACAGGAACATTTCTGGCAGTTGTTTGTACTACTTAACTGGCGACAGAAGAAGACATATTTAATTATGCAGATGTCTGCATGACAGCATATAATCTCAAACTAAGAAACACTCTTAATATGAATAATCTGGAAATTTAAAAGTATCGACCCCCCTTAAGTAGCAATATACTGATGACTAAAAGCAGCACTAAGGTCTGTTGCACTATACAGTCCGTAGTTTAACCTCCTACGCTGCAGCCGTGCCAGGAGAGCCCCAGGGTACCCCTCAGTGCAGACAGACTAACGTAACTGCCCAATGGCTGGGACTCTGCTCCCCAAACTCCAGACCAAGAGAGCACTGAGCTCCTCCAGAGCATCACCCGTCCTCTGCGGAGGGGCATCTGTCCTCGAAGGAGATCCCCTCCTTTCAGTCTTGAAGGGCACCAAAGACCTTTTAAATAGTTAATGTCAGTCCAATGTAACTCTCCTGCCAAAATATGGGAATTTGGATTTCCACTGCGAAACTGTGTCTTTAGAAAACTGCCGTCATTTTCACCGAAAGCTCCTCAGCTTTTCCCAGTGCCAAGGGGGCTAATGGCTTTGGGGTTCTTTTCTACAATTTGAAAAGCTACTGCTTAAATAAAATACTATCACAAGACTCCAGTAAAATTAGAAAGAATTGGTGGCCATGTAGAAACCAACATTCCTACTGCTATGAGAAGTGAGGCTGTCTGAAATGAGTCACGTACAGTCAGTAACAGCAGCACGGGGCACAGCTGGCAGCACGGGGCCAGCCGAGGGCACAGGCAGGTGCCACCGTGGTGCTTGGCTGTGTGACACATGCTGCTGGCCTCCCGATGGGTAAGCAGCCACGTGCCTTCCCCATCCTCGCTCTCACGCCAGGGCTGTGTCTCACCTTGTAATTTATAAAATTGATCCTACTGAAACCAAACAGAAAGGAGGAGAGTGCTGTGACCTCGGCCAGGAGGAATGGTCCAAGCACAGTGCCGGAATTCCCGGGCTTTGTTCTGCTGCCAGTGCCACGTCCCGGCCATGGAGGAAGCTACTGAGGAAACACATTTTGAAAGTGTGGCCTTCCTCCAAGGCTTTGGGTGCCGTTCCCAGAAATGTGGCATTTCCCTGAAATGTTTTGCATCCACAAGCTATAGATAAGAAGGTTGTAACGTGCAGCAGAACAAGGTAAGCCCCAGTGAGGATCACTGCTCCTCTCCTTGGACCACCAGCAGCAGCTCAGAAGTGACAGCCCCAGGGAAGGAGCAGCTTCTGAAGCCATGCTCTGTGCACGCAGACATCTCTGTTTCAGCTCTTCGTCAGGGACGTTGTCCTCTTACGTCTTGATTTTGTTAAACCAACTTATCTTCTCCTTGCAAATATTGCTATTGAGCCTCAAGACCCAGAAACCCAGAGGACGGGAATTTGCTCTCCGAGGGTCCAGTCTTGAAAAAGAGCTTGAGGGCCTCCAGTGCCCCTCTTCTGGATTGTTGTTTACCCACTCGCTCTCCAGCTCGCTCCTAAAAACCTCCCAATTATTAGGGGGTTTTTTTCCCTTTAGGGCTTCAGGCAATTACGTGACAGGTCAGAGTCTCATCGGTGTAAGTCCAATCACTCACTTATATCACTGGAATGCTGTAGACTTTTGTCCATCACAACAGAAAGAGAAGTCGGTCAGAGTCTGCCTGAAAACTTAACCCTTCCACCAAAGATAACAAAATTTATAACTCTGTCTCAAGGGTGGGGTGAAAATTAACTGGATGAGGCCTCACAAAGGTTGCCAATAGCAGTAACATTTGTTTTGCAATCACTGTTTGCCAACGGAGTAGACAAATTTGCACTGGATTCAATCCTCTTGATGCCTTTGTCTCTTGAAAGTCTAACCTCTCAGCAACTTGGCCTGTCCACCAGTAATTAAATGAGACACAGATTTTCCTGTTATCCAGAAGGGACGTTGTGAAACAGAATCCCTTTACTCTTTTGAACGTACCACAACCAAGAGAAAGATCATGTGGATTTTTGTCCTTGAACGATGTAAGTTACTTCTGCAGAAACACTGCAAAAAAGTCTCTCAACATATCAGGGGAATTGCAAGTAGATGATGACCCGGCTCATCCTGTCCCTGCCGGGCCCTCCGCTCCCTCTTTCCAAGGCTAACAAGCATTATTCAGATTGGGAGATATGGTGCGGACAATGTGTCTGATGTTTGCTGGGCTCTAGTAAAGAACATATTCACTTTGCTTCTGAGTTATATTTGTGAAACATTTGCAAGCTATAGAGAAAAACGGATTCATATTTTATTAAGTCTATCTACAAAACCTAGGAGACCCGAGATAATGCTGTGCATTGCAGTACAGATGTTTTCTCCCTTTCCAAGTGTATTTAAGGAACCTAAAAAAAAAAAAAGACAAATAACAAGCTGTCAGCAGGCTGCTTTGTGAGAGAGCCCCACACGTTGCTGGCAGGAAGGGCAAAGTGAGTTCACAGGCCGCCTGGCTCCTGGGCTGGGAGCAGTCCCTGCCGTGGGGCTGGGCCCCCCTGCACGCCGGCGTTTCATGACCCACGCGGGGCAGACGGGCACTCTTCAGCTGAACTGCCTCCCATTCGCCTTGATCTTTACCTCCTTTATGTTTTCTAGTAGTTTTTCTATTCTCCTGACAGTTTTTTTCTTCACTATAGAGAAAGCCAGGTAACATTTTAAGCTAAAATACAATCATAAAAATGAATATAATTCAAGCAAACTTATCTTTAAAATCTCCAAATGAGAAACTATGCAGTCAGAGTAAAATTTCAACCATTTAACCACAGACAAGAAATCAATTTGTTTTCTTTTGCTAAATATGTTTAAAATCTCTAAGCAGTCCAAATGGGCTGTGGGAATAACTTCCTCTCAGATGAAAAACGACGGGCTAAATTCCACCCCCTCTGTTCACTTTCAGCTTGACCTAGAGCTGACAGGAGACAATGCGAGTCTTTCCGTTAACTTAAATGGATTTTATGTCAGACCCATTAAGTAACAGCTTATTTCACTTCATTGATTGCGATGTCAAAAATGAGGTACTAAGAGTGACTATGGATGGCAGACGTGTTCACAGAGCAAAAACCCAGTGGTGGGAAGAAAAAAGGAGGGTAATGGGTTTTGCGTGTCAATGTCATAGACACTGATTAAAGATGGTCCACTTTGCCTGTGCAAAGGGATTTACGTGCGGAACTGGTTTGTTCTGGCTTTGGTATAAGTGTGAATATTTTTCATTTACTTTTGAAAAGGCAAAAAAATTGTGGATATATAAAATATTGGGCCCAAGGAGAAAGAATTTGTTCTGCATGGGTAACATGTTGCTAAAAAAAAAATCTTCAAAAGCCTCCACTTTTGGAGCCTTTATGTGGATGCCAATATCCAACATCTGTGAGAAGGCAATTAATAATTTCACGTCTGTCTCTTGTTTAGGAGCTTAACTCTCATTGATCTGAAGTCCTTAAATCAGTGAACAAAGAACATATATTCTCTCTGCATTTTGGTTTAAGTTTTTTAAACAATCAGAGCTTACTTGTTCTATCACATATTTAGGGGTTTTCTTATTACAAAATTCCAGACTCACACCAAATTTTAAAATGTTAATAATTCAGCCATTGCTTTCAAAGGGGTCAGTGGCTCAGTTCACAGGTGATTTAAACAGTCAAATAATTTTAAACTGTCACTCTCACCTGAGAGTTCAGGGCTACACTCCTCATTTCCCATTAACCGCTCTCACGTCAAAGACTCCTATCGACTTCAAGTGCTTTCGTCTCATTCCCCAAGGTAATTTGTTTGTTGTCCCCACAAAATGTTGTGGGTTCGTGGCCACAATAGAGACACTTTTTTCAGAAATACTGACAAAAGAGAAACCTTCAGCAGAATTTGAAATTTCATTATCCAGCCTATGGAATCTAACAGCAGGCCCATCTCTCTCAAATTACTCATTTTACTTGCAGTAATTCTTCTTTGTGATGTTACTGGTAATGCTGTAATCCCATTTTAGGTTCAACGCTGGCAGCAAGAGCACTGTGACATCAGGTAAATGTTTATGTTTCAACATTTCCGCTGCAAGCGGTATGTGCCAAGGAGCCAGCCCTCTGAGGTACCTGTGTCACCCCAGAAAAGCTGTCCAGGCCAGAACTAATTCCATTAGTGTCTGGAAGGCTATTTATGAGCCTGCCTTCAGAGGGATGAGCTTAGTAATTAGATTGGGGGAAGGCTGACGGAGGGAGAGGTGCTCGTTTCACAAGACCATCGACATGCATTTCAGTAAGAGATGAGTCTCCTTCACACTATGCTCAAAAAAGACTCTCAGATAGAGCAGAAATCTGGGTCAGTTTGCAGCAAGGAAAAAAAAAAAAAACAAAGGAGCTACATCCACGCTGCCTGCAGGACCCTCGTCCTGGTTCAGACCCAGAGCATAACTTTGTACAGGGCAGCTCTGCTGCCAAGTGTCCTCGGCCAGGCTAAGAAAGCCCAAGGTCTTCTCTGAAGGGCTCCGGGTTGATTTGCCCACTTGAGCTGTACTGCAGAGATGTGGTTGAGGACATGCTAAGCCTTCCCCGCAGCGCTCCAGCGAACCCCCCAGCTCACACTCCAGTGAGGGCTTGTGCCCACAGCAGAGCACACAGCGCTTCATCCTGGGCTCACCTGAGACCTATTGCTGACCTGCTCTTACAGTCCACGTTATTGCAAAAACTGATTTTCATATGAGAAACTTGAAAAAGAAACAGAACTTCCCTCAAAAATGGCATCAGTGAGTTACGTTTTACCAGCCAAGATTTTTTTTAGAATATGTTTCTGTGATAGCCACACACACGGCTGAAAGAGGAGTTACAACCACGTTGCCTTCAGAGTCTGTTCTCTAAATCTAAGGAAGGGAAAGAACTCTACCTCTAAAGCTTCTAAATCAAATCTTAGTGAAACCATCACCTTCCTCCACTTTCCTGTACACCCCTAGGAGAGGAAAGCTGGCTCCTCATATTCAAAAAAAGTCAAAAGAAGACAGAACAGTGTTTTTCTCCACCCTTATTTACCAGAAATGCTTGATTTATTCTCCCGGATGGACTGGGAGTGGAGAGGAGTTTCACCTGTCAAACTTGTTTCGGTGCCTCATTAAGGGCCCTGTGCTGCTTCGCTTGCCTTCGTGCTGCATTAAATTGGCTCAGAGCTTCCTCAGCCACAGCGTGCCGCCCTGCTGCCTCCAAAGGCAGCCCGGCACCACTGGCAACTCCAGAAAGTAAGTACCTGGAAACACTAGCGATGTCTTGTCACTAACACCCGTTTTGGCAGCCATGGAGCTGCTTACGAGTGTGCGCGCTGCTCTGTTATCTGTTTAACAAATCAGGAGACTAGTTATTGCACAGGCTTGTCGTAAAAACTTCTCTGTGCCAAACGGCTAGAAGAAACGTAGCTTCCGAGTGAATGTTGAGATTTATTAATAAAACCTCCTGACATTTGTTTTTTCATTCAAGAATTTTCATTCACACTGACAGCTCATGTGGCACTTAAATTTTCATCTTGGGTGGGGAAAAGGAAACTTTAAGCAAGTCCTGCCTATTTGTTTGGTAGATCTGTGCAATGCAGGGTAAACTACAGACCCCACTTTTGTGTTCCTATTTGCATAATCCTATAAAAGCATTTGATGTCTGATTCAGAAATTACATATGTCTGTGTGTGTCAATGAATGCTCATAAACAGTCTGGGAGCACAAACTCCTCCATCTCTCGACAAGTAGATAGTGTCTGTGAAGGATCAGCAGAGATTCTGCATGGGTGAAATTTGGCCTAGAAATAACAAGGGCAAACCACACAGCCCCTGTCCTCCGACTTCACTGCTGGGAATGTCACAAATTGCAGTTAATAACAGATTTGCTCTGCAAACACCTTCTAGCAGGTGCCAAACGGGCCTGTTAGGTGTCAAGCCCAGTCCATTTTGGACAATCCATTTTACAAACACCTCGCAGCCCTGATCAGAACTAAATCCTCTTTCCCAATGAAAAAAAATAATAGTTTAAATTTCTTATTGACAACCCCTTGGCTTTCATTTTCAATACATCGCTCCTTCTTCCAAATGCACCACGTGACTGTGCCCCACACCACAGATGCATTCAGTAAGGAAAATTCTTCCACCTTCTTTTAACCCTGGTTCATCTATTAAAACACATTTCTGGCTGAGCTCACTATGACATATTTCTAGTCTTAATCAAATGGATATTGCATGTTTGATGGGGCTTTTATTTCATACTTTGTAAATAACAGTAATCAGACTAATAAGGTTTTTGCTTCCTTAATTTTCTATGTTCAATGCCAATTTTCAGGATTTAGATTTAATGGTCCACAATAAGGGGCTTCTTTTGTTGTGATTTTTTTTAAGGCATTCTCATTCATTAGATCACAAAAAGCTATTACAGAGATGAGTTCAACAAGAGTCACTGGTACTAAAAACATCTTACTGGTCAGGAGCACTTTAACAACATCTCTACTGAGTAATTTAGTGGTCTCCTTAAAAGACACAGCCATTCTGTTCAAAATCTTCTAGTCTCAGCGCTGCTGTCGTAACAGCTGGTGGTCATCAACCTGCTTCCACTCAGTCAGGCTTCATGACTTCAATATTCTTGTTTTCATTCAAAATAAACAAGTTTGAAATAGTGATTTTTCTTTTTAATTCTATCTTGAATCTGTAAATCTTTGATGCTGTAGCAACAGGAAGCTACACCAAATGTTGGTTTAAAGATCTCACTGTGAGATCCGTGCCACAGAGCAAAGTTGGAAAAATAGGCTTTGGAAATTGTGAGGAGAAAAACTGTCTGTGACACATTTTCTTGTAGAAAAGTAGAGGGAGAGAGAGAAGATGGAGACAAGATGCAATGCCTCTGCGCACACCTTCACAGGTCTCGGCAGATTCATTTCACAAGAGTCAGCCCAGATTTTTACCAGAAGCACAAAGAAGCCAGCCTTCCAGGCATGGTGTCCAGGATGTCATACGTTCCTGAGCAATTTTACAGCCTGGAAGAGGAAATTATTGGGGCAGTCGTAGAGGAATGCAGAGATGGGTGTGTGGTATTGAGCAGGCAGGTAGCTGCGCCACCACAAGTTCTACCTCAAAATAAAGTCATGCTATTGGCATACTGCTGATGCTTCCGATGTTCAAATGCAGCCGTGCATACGTGGCTGGGTTCTTCAGGGGTGTCCTCGAACTTTGCTCCTTTTGAATTAACAGCTAACATGAGCAATATGAAACTTCACTAGCAGTGCCACTGTTAAATCAGATGATAGATTGTACCAAGTTATTAACAGTGATACCTTGCTGAGATTAATGGAACTATTTCTCAGGGAACTTGCTTGGCTCTGCATTTCAGGAGCTCACCTTTCCAGCACAAGCTCTATCCTCCCCTTTCAGCACAGCTGAGCAAGCGACTGCCTGCAGTGGTCTTCTGGCCCAGCCCCAGCCATCCTTGCAGCAAGCCCCTGCTGGAGACCAGAATCTGCCATTTGTACCAGAGGAGTTTATTCCATTCCAAAACCAGAGAAACCGAGGAGCAAGTCTTGCCATGGCAGTTTACAAAGCTGCTACCATCTAATTGTTTGCTCACTCCTGGCATGGAGAAAGGGCTAGTAAAACAGACTGAGAGCCACAAAAGTTCAGATTTAGCTGTTGGCCAGCTAAGTTACGATGCTCACACTTCCTTCTGCCGCCTGTGGTGGAGGCAGTTACCTAGGAGAGGTGAAACATCCGGCTGGAGAGGTAACCTATGAAGCAGGGCAGCAGCAGTCAGCAGATCCCATCTGTCTCAGTCCTACTCTAAGATGTCGATGCCAGATGTAGTTTGTTTGTCTAAATCGGTGGTTTGCTTTGGTGTGCCTATACTAATCACTTTTATTGAGGGCCGGAACCATTCAAAATCTTGCTGAAAACAAGATCTTAGATTAGAAGACAGAAGCTTGAGTAGAACTTAATTCCTGCCCCAATTTGTACTATACATCGCAACATCTCATTTATCTTACGGAATAAAGCACGTGACATCTCTTCACTTAGTAAAACAACCCTTGCTTGGAAGAATTTGGTTTGAGTAGCTGATTCTTGCTTGTAGCTGGGGGAACTAGGCAGACAGCTGCCAGGTTATCACCAGCTGTTTAGCCACTGTAACCTCGACTTTGAGCACAGTAAATTACTCCTCGGGCAGCAGAGCCGCGGCTCTGCGGGAGGCCGGTCCTGCTGT
>NW_010421861.1:17136-17370 GCF_000710305.1 Buceros rhinoceros silvestris | reverse complement strand
GGGGTCTGGCATCACGCCTCTGCATTGTGAATTGGGAAAGGCGGGGGATGGCCGCCCGGTGTCCGTGTCCCCAGAACCCCCTGTCGCAGAGCTGAGCCTCCGCTTGTCGGCGTGACCCACGGGGCTGACGCAGCGCGTGGGCCTGGCTTCCCGCGGAGCAGTCGATCCGAAGCCTCAGATGCTGGCTGGAAATTCTCGCACGGGCTCAGTGGGCTGAGAATGGAGGAAAACCAT
>NW_010421861.1:15283-17053 GCF_000710305.1 Buceros rhinoceros silvestris | reverse complement strand
GAGGGCCTCCCGGTTGCCTTGTCCCCAGACCCCCCTGTCGCAGAGCTGAGCCTCAGCTTTTCGGCGGCACCCACGGGGCTGCCGCAGCGCGTGGGCCTGGCTTCCCGCGGAGCAGTCGATCCGAAGCCTCAGATGCTGGCTGGAAATTCTCGAACGGTCTCAGTGAGCTGAGAATGGAGAAAACACGTTCCTTCGGAACTGGTCTGTGGTGGAGTGGTTGCGCCAGCGTGACGGGCCCTGTGTTCTGCTCCTTCGGAGGGTGGCTGTTTGCAGTCTGGTTGTGCTCTCTTGGAGAGTCTAATGAACTGCACCAGGATGTTTGTCCAATTCATCTTCATTTAAGTGCCTTCTCTTGACGTGGGTGTCAGTTTTACTTAGGAATGCTTAATTTGATAACCTGAGAATTAGTTCAGCCGGTTTCCAGGTGAGAATTCCTGTCACTGTGGGTTTTTGCCTGTTTGTCCTCTGCCAATAAGGAGCCTCTTCTGGAGGTGCTCAGCTATCCGCATCCTCTAGAAAACAACTGCTAACCCCATCTCCTGGTACATGTGCTCTTAGTCCTGCTCTGAGAGGCAGCAACACCCATGGGACGAGCATCTGCTGCAGGACCGCGTTCCCTGGGCATGGAAAAGGCAGCCACGGAAAAGTGTCCTGATGAAGCATTACCGTTAGTAACCCCCCGGCAGTCAGCAGAAAGGGTTTCATTTGGTGCTCTCCTGAAGCAGGTACCTGGGGAAGGCATCGGGCTGCTTAAACAGGGCTTTACGGCACCGATTCGTTATTTTACCATCAACCCTCTGGAACGTGGCAGGAATCTGTTACGCGAATGAGCCATGATGGCGTGTGCAGGGTCAAATTCATCTCAATTAGCTCCGTTCCAGGAACATCGCAAAAATAAACTTTCTCAGTCGATAGGGAGGACTCTGTCTCACATTCAGCACATGGGTTCCACCTCCCCGGGGGCATTGCCTGGCAGCTGCCCCAGCCCCTCCAGGCCCCGCTTTGCCCAGCAGTAACGTCAGTATTTCTTACTGGTGTTGGCATTTAAGATAAGATTTTTCTTGGCAAAATATTGTGATGTGTGAGTGGTTACTCTTTTAAAACGTAGATTATTAACAAATGTGAAAGCAGATCAGCTCGTTGGATGCTGCGTCACTGGAGTAGCACATCCCTGGTTCCCGTAACGAACCAGAACACCAGCGGAGTGCAGGACTGGCCAGTCTTCCGCGGTGTTACAAGCTGCGTTCCCAAGCCGCCGTCTGAAGGCGTTTCGTAGCCCCCCGAAAGCTGCACAGAGGAGATGCTCCAGAAGCTGCCTCTCAGCATACTCTTCTGCTGCAGTCGTGTGTCTGGTCCCGGGGAGTTTGGGCAGCGGGGCCTCGGAACGGGCATCCTCCCTTCCCAGAGCTGGGGAGCTGCCGGTCCCGGGATGTGCCAGGGTCTTCATCCAGCTTTCCCAGCAAACAGCTGTGAAGACACAGGGTTTGTGTGTAGGAAGGGTGGCAGTTTCTAAAAGAAATGCCTTCCTTTTTTTTTTTTTCTGGTACTTTCCTGCTCCTAATTAGAAACCACAGTTTATCTGAAGAGGTCTTTAACAGCCAGAAAGCTCTAAACTGTGTTCCTCGGCGGTCACCAGAACACTGCTCATCCACCTCATGGCTACTGTCCCCCTGCCCCAGAAGCCTTCCCTTGCCTCCCCACAGTGTGCTCGAGCTTCCTTCCCTGCCAGGCAGATGTCTATTAGAATGAAATGTAAAAAAAAAAAAAAAG
>NW_010421861.1:14841-15059 GCF_000710305.1 Buceros rhinoceros silvestris | reverse complement strand
CTGTTGCAGCTGCCAGTGCCAGCCATGGAATAGATTAATCTGTATTCCAACACGCCACAGCTCAAGTCGAGATCGATCTAATTAGGGTGTTTTAAACACTGCTTGCATGCTGAGGGCTCCGTGCCTGTCTGGAGCAGGAAGGGCTCCCGGAGCCTGGGGTGCTCCTGGCCGGAGCAGAGCCCTGGAGCAGCTGGATGAGCCTGTGGGACGTGACGTGG
>NW_010421861.1:14327-14671 GCF_000710305.1 Buceros rhinoceros silvestris | reverse complement strand
GGCGGGGCAACGTGTGGGCAACCCAGCCGGTGGGGCAGAAAACAGCATTATTGCTAATAAGGAGCAGCCTTGTCTTCCCATACCCGTGAGTTTGTGAGCTCGGGGATGTCCGTACCACGCACACGAGCTGCCGGCTGGTAACCGCGGGGGCGGTGGGGCCGAGCCTGGCTGCTTTCGCAGTTTGCTGCTCAAAGGCAACGTTGAGTTGTTTTTAGAAATGGGGGCTTGGAGCAGCGTCTGCCTGTGGTCAAGTTGTCGCCCTCCCTGGCGCGATGCTGATGAGCCGGTGCTGCGGACTGGGCACCCTGGCAGGGCGGTTCCCAAACGGCGCAGAGGCGGGGAGC
>NW_010421861.1:13101-14233 GCF_000710305.1 Buceros rhinoceros silvestris | reverse complement strand
CAGGGATGGTCCCAAGCGGCGCAGAGGCGGGGAGCTGCCCGAGGGCCATGCACAGCTCGTGGCTCTGCCAGCCGCGGGTTCTGCCTTCTGAGCTCAGAGCAGCACCAGCCTCTTGCCACGTTCCAGAGATCCAACCCAGAACGAACACGGTGATTCTGGACTTCAAACACTGTGTAGGGGTGAGAGATCCCTCAGTGCAGGGAAGATGGCGAGAGCCCCTTGCCTGCAGGAACCTCTGCTCCAGACCAATGCCTCTCACTCGTGACTGCTCCTGTAAACACCTCCATCCAGGGAGCGACGCCCCAGCCACTTGCCCCAGCACCTCCCTCGCCCGGGGCTTGCCCTGGTTTTGGCCGCTGTCCTCGCACACGGGTGTTGGAGTCTGTTGTGGCATTACGGCGTGATCGTGGCTTTGGTGGGGAGTATGGGATGTGCTGGTGCGGTTCTTTCAGGAAGTCAGTCAAAGGAAGGGTAGTTCAGAAGGACTGCTGTGAAATACGGTTTTGAACATTTTGACCAGGCAGCTCAATATTTCCTGGATTTTCTGGAGTGATACGTTGAAAGAACACCCTCATTCTTAAAAAACCTGTGTCAGCTCCTTTAGACTCCTCAGTCGTTTCAGAGATGTTATTGATAAAACGGATAAATCTCTGCATACGAGCACCAAAGCAAAAGTGATGGTTAAAATACATTTCCTAGCAAAGGAATATTGAAAAAAAGCAATGAAGATCTATCATTGGTGAGAATATTGCTCCTAAAATACTGTGTCAACACTTCTAAACACGTCAAAAAAAAAGAAGGCTTGGGAGAAGACAGCGTGGAATGCAGAAGGCTGGCGGCTGCCTCGAACAGCGGAGCTGCCGCTGGGCTAGGTGTAAAAAAACCTCCTCATTCTGTTGTTGTTTTTCCCCTTAAGGAAACAGGACCTTGCGAGGACTTTGGAGGCTTTCACACTATTTTTTAATGTAGATACTTAATTTGGTGTCGCTGTCCGTGGCGTGGCGGTTTCTCCGCAGCGAGAGCGTGCGCCGCCCCAGCCGGCGCCATCCCTCACCCCGCGTTAGCCTGTCGAGATGACAGAGCAGCTCGTGGGGCTGGCAACCCGATAAAACTGTTAAGTCCCTGCAACTAC
>NW_010421861.1:12788-13049 GCF_000710305.1 Buceros rhinoceros silvestris | reverse complement strand
AGCTTGTGTGGCTGGCCACCCGATAAACCTGTTATCTCCCTGCTCCTGCTGCCAGCAGCTCTCCCAGTCTCTTTGGTACATGAAAAATTGACACCACCTCAGGCAGAAATCTGTTTCTTGGAAGCCACATTTATAAGCAGCTAATGAAAGAGGGGGGGTGTGTGTGTCGAGGCTCCGCTGCTCACTGCCCCAGCGCAGCGCGCGGATGCTCTGGGCAGGCACGGCTTGGACCCGCAGCCCCAGGCTTTATCTCCCCCCGCC
>NW_010421861.1:10981-12660 GCF_000710305.1 Buceros rhinoceros silvestris | reverse complement strand
CAGCCACAGGCTTCATCTCCCGCGGCAGCAGGAGCTGGCAGCTGGGGCAAAGCTCCCTGCAAACCCCTTTGGCGTCGCTTGTCCTTTGTACGCCGCTGCCACCGATCACGGCTGCCCGTGGCTGCAGGCTGGGCAGCGCCGAGGAAAGGCGTGTCAAAGCGGTTTGATGGCAGTGAGGTGATGGTCCCTTTCCTCAGCACACCACGTTTCCCCCCTTCTCTCCCCACCACCACGGGGCGGGAGATGGTTATGGCCATTATTTTTCATCAGTCTTAATCAGCAAGATTGCAGCGAGGACATCTTGGAGACGTTACAGCTCTGCATACGCTGAGGTACTAAACCATCGAGTCTGGGCTTCGTGCCGGCCTGTAGGCAGGAGCAATTCCCAGTGATTTGACGGGGAGAGAGGCTTGTGCCTCTCGTTCGCTTTGCGCCTTTGTGCTGGATTTTGTTTCCCAGTGAAAATTTTGTGAAAATCGTGTCCTCTTTGATGCTGCCAGCATCATTCCTGGTGCTGGCACACAAATACAAGCAATTTGCATCTCCTGTGATACCAGGGTGCGTGTGTGTGGCTGCCTCGCTTCCCGGTCACAGCAAAAGGGAGGCTGATGCCTTCCTCGGGCTCCTTCCCCCGGCTCCCAGGGCTGAGCTGGTTCCTCCTTGCAAACTCTTCACAAAGTGGGCAAAATGAGAACAAGCTGGAGCACGAGAGTTGTGACTTGAAAGCTTGACTTGAAGCGTTTTGAACCCAGTGTGATTTTTTTATGTATCAGAGAAGACAGATAAAGAGAAGCACTTGCTCTTTTGTACTTCACTGAAGTCTGGTGTGGCCAAACATTAGTGGTTAAAGAAGTGTAAGACACCCAGCATTAGAGTGCGCTTAGAGATGGTGCTGCTTCCTGTCCCTCAAGGAGAGGGAGCTCAAGGCCCTGCTCGAAACACTGCGGTTTTGACCCCGGTGCTTTGCGCGCTGTTGGTGTGCAGGATGTGCTGGGAAATGTGCTCAGGAGTTGCTGCTGAAGGCAATGCCACCATCTCCTTTGGTGTCCCCCACCAGGGGACATCCCTGTTCCTGCAGAAGTCCTCAGAGCTCAGTCCTGTGCTCTGGAGGAGCCCAGCGTTGCTGTGGCTCAAGGCGCTGGGTTCAGTCACTTCCAGGGCGAAGTGGTAGGACATTGACACGGGGCTCTCTTGTGTGCTCGGTGTGTTGGCTTTTTCCATGGCTTCAAGGTATGTGCTGTAAAATATGAGCCCGGTGCAGCTGAGGAGACTGTACAACGCGTTTGTTTGGTCACTCATGGTTTTGTTGTGGCACATAGTTTCTGCTTTCTTGAGCTTTCCTGTTTGATAACCGTCCCCTCTGGCAACCTGAAGGACATTCTAGTGACAATGCTGGCTTCTGCCAGGGTCCCCTTTAGCCTGAGGAAGGAGGCAGCATCCTGTGCCTTTAGCTGCGGTGGAGGCCAAGGAGGGAGCGTGAGCTGCTGGGCAGGTGTCCCAGCCTGGGGGGGCTAATGGGGCAGGATTCGTGCTCTTCTCGGGTCACGGAGGAGAGGCAGGATCGGTGTGGCTGGAGTGGTGCAGCAGAGCCCAAGGAGAGCTCGCTAGCCAGGCTGTGATGGGCGAGGAGTGGTCTGCGCTCCCTGCCAACACCGCTTGCTGCTCTGGCTGCTGCTCTG
>NW_010421861.1:6628-10838 GCF_000710305.1 Buceros rhinoceros silvestris | reverse complement strand
GGCGGCTCTCGCCAGTGACGGGAAGGAATCAGGGTTCCGCTTATCAACAGCTACACGCGGGAGTGATAGCGGTAAATTTAACGCTCCTGTTCCTGTTCTCAGCATGCAATTTTCATTTTGTATCTCCAGAACATGTCTGTTCCATCCTGGCCTCCCTTCTGAGAAACCTGAGAGGGCAGCAGAGGACGCGGTTACTGAATAAATTCACAGAGAATGACAGTGAGAAGGTGAGTGCTGAGAACGTGTCTGAGCCTCCGCGCTACCACCTGGGAGGATTCTCGATAGCGCCGGGTGTTGGGTGCACTCACTAAGTGACTGAGAAGCTATCCTAGAACCTGCCTGTAGAGATATGTACTCTCCTGGCCATCGGCTGGTGTTGTCTACAGCTGGAGAACTGGAGACGCCTTCAGTGCCTGGCCTCCTACATCACATGTGTTCCTTGTGCTCCTGCACTTGGCAGTGGTGATTCCAGTCCCGGGCTGTGCCTCCGCTGAAGCTGGATCCTATAGCATGTGTCGTGGTGGTGTGTTGCGCGGGCTCCGTGAGACCAGGGCAATGGGGAAAGGTGCTGGGGTTTGTAGTGAAGCTCTTCTGCAGTGGGTTTAGGAGTTGCTGTAGCAGACATTCCACATCTCCGTTCCTGAACTAGAATGTGTCACTTCAGTGGTGTTTACTCTGGGAAATTCTTTCCAAAATATTTACACGGTGGTGGGTAGATCAAACAGCCACGGAACAGAAACAGCAGCTTTTGCAAACCAGCGTTCCCGAGGGATTTGTAAATTCTGCCACTGGGGAAACACTGGTTCCTCAGTGTTCCTCATTAGTGTGTTTTAAAGGTGCTTCTCGTAACCTGTTCTCCCAGTTGCGCGGAGTTCCCTGTAACTAGGTAGGCTGTCAGTCGCCTCATGCAGTTCAGAGAAGAGCAGGAGCTGTACCGTGTCTGATGCGTTGAACCGGAGAACCGCAGCGCGGGCGAGCTGGGGACAGGCGTCTGCTTGCTGCCTGTTAGCTGGAGCTGACGAGAGCGTTTTGTGGTGCGGGATCACGTCCCAGTGCTGCAGACTCAGCGTGCTTGTCGGACCAGCGCTCGTGCCGTCCTCCTGTACCGCGTTCCTTCCTGCGAGTGACAGAATTGCCTGTTTCTTCGCGAAGACTGCGGCTGGCAGGAAAACAGAATGGCATGAAGGATTGCAGATGATTGCATTGTTCTTTTTCCTTGCTCAGGTCTCTCTGTTCTGCCCTTGCAGGTCGATAGGCTGATGGAACTGTATTTTAAGTACCTGGATGCAATGCAGGCAGCTGATAAGAAGATTGATGGAGAGAAACACGTATGTATTGCTTCAGTTTTGCCCGCTCGTGTCTATAAGACCTTCACACAGGCATGTCGTCTGCACAGGCCCTCTGCCTCAGCCAGGTCTCTCTTCTGAGCCGTGCCCTCATACCTGTGCCGGTACTTCTTTGTTCCTGTTGCCCCTCTCTCCAGCTTCCAGTTAACCTCAGATAAAAGGGGCTGAGGACTTCTCTACAGCCAGTGCTGCTGGCCTTTTCTCAGGGTGACTGTTACTAGGAGGGCCTCAGTCTGTGGTTCAATTTGCCTTCCCTTTTACTTGGCTGCGATCTTGCTTGGTTTGGCAGATGGAGAGTAAGTGAGATGCAGAGAGACAATTACATGATAATGTGCGAGGCCTCCTACCCTGGTCTGTAGAGTTCCGATCGGCTGCGAGAGAGCGTCGATTTTGATGAGTTAGAAGAGGCTGCAGCCAAAGGCTGGTGTGCTCCCTGCACAGCAGCAGCCAGTCGTTGAGTGACACGAGCCTTGGTGCCACACAGTGCTTTCTTGGAACTGAGGCTGGAGCAGACTTTCTGAAAGAGAACGAGCTGCTGGAGTCAGGAAGCAGCTTGCAGAGCTGTTAGCGAGCTTGGCCAGCTTCCCACAAGATTATCTGTATCAGCACTGAAGAGGGCGTGAGGCTGATTAGCTCTGACGGGGAGTAATCACTGCAGGGCGAGCTCAGATCAGCTGGGCTCAGCCTGCCCCCGGCTGCAGCCCCCCGCCGGGCTCCAACAAGCAGCTGTCTGCCCGCTGCCAGGGCACTGGCCGACAGTCCGACAGGCATCGGAATGCTGCTGCAGGAGGGCAGCGAGGAGTGGAGGGGCTTTTGCTGCCAGTGGTCAGGCTCCGTCTGGGCAGCCGCGGCTTTGCCGAGGAGCGGGGGCCTGCAGAAACACTGCCTTTGCCCTGTCCTGCCGCTCCTCCACAGAACGGAGGAAGAAATGATTTACTCTTTCCGTTCCAGTGTTGGTACCTGTGGTTTAGAACTCCAAAACCAGGAGGGACTGTTGTGGCTGAGGTCTGGTGTACAGGCAGCTGCCCTGAGGCAGCACACCAGGCTGGGGAAGGGGCCGGTTACCCAGGGAGATCCCAGCGTTCACACGAGCACCTTAGCGAGCAGCCAGCGCAAAGGAGGGTGAAGGGAATCTGCGTGGGAAGAAGTTTGTGTAGAAGCTCTTTAATTAATAATATTAAGCCAATTACGGATGCACAGGAGAAGAGAAATGGCGAAACCTCAGATTTTCCTCTTGTATCCCGAAGACTGCCAGGCTTTTGCTGCCCTGCAGGGCTCTGTAGCTGGAGTGGCTGGGGAAATGGTCTTGATTCTTCACTCCTGTTAGAGCTGATCTTAGCATTTGGCAGGATCATCTCGTGTGTGTGCGATGTCCTGGGTATAACATGTACGACATACAGTGCGGAGGTCCATTCCTGGTGTGGAACACCCTTGGGATTATCATTTACTTTGTGTTGTGGTGTCCTCAAATGGTCAGTGGGACCCGGTCTGCTGAATGTGAAGTGGCTCAAGCACTTTCCCCACGGAGAAGTGGGCAAAGCCATCATCTGTCTGTCAAATCACAGCACTGTCTGGCTGTGACAGGATTTATGGAGCGCTTTGATGTTTCTAGATGTGGCACATGAATCACTGGAGTGAATGGTGTGAGCACTCTGTCCTTTAGGACCCGTGCTATGCCACCCGGGGGCTTTTGACCTTCCTCCTGCAGTGGAGGATGTAGTCTCTCAAAAATGCGGTATGCAGAGCCTCACCTTTCTCCCTGCCCCAAAGAAAAGTGATAGCTGATGGGATTTTACAGGCTCAGCCCGTACTGCTGGGTGCAGGCCCAGCTCTGATGGACACAGCGTCCTGGTGCATTACCGGAAGTGAAAGCCTGATCACACGAGGGATGACCGAGTCTATCACACACGACGTTTAACCTCTAGTGGTGCTGCTGGCAGAAGTAGCTCCTGCTCTTGCAGTTCTCTTCCTTTCTTTTAGCTTGGCGTGTTTCAGCGGTCCCCCGCTGTGGCTGGGCAGGGGCAGCGAGGGAGGGGAGGGTGCTCTGAAACCAGGACGGCTGTAATGAAACTGCTCCCTTGACTTGGACAGTGGAACAGGACGAGGCCCACCGAGCCCCTTCCTGGTGTTACCCACTTGTTTGCTCTTGCGGAATCTGTTCTGAGATGGTCAGAGGTGGCATCTGCTAACTGCCATGTGAAACCCAGGAACCAAGTCCGTGGGAGCGTTTATCTCCCACACGTGATGCCTGCTGTAGCGCTTCTCTCAGAGTATGAAACCCAGAAAATATCTTGCCCCCCTCTCAAATTCTTTCATTCTTTCTTTAGGGAATGGTGCAAAATCCTTTGGCTTTTCACTCCCTCTGAAATGCGGTGTAGCTACAGGCGGCAGCAGTAGCCTTAGTGATCTCTAAAGATGGTAGGAAAGGACGGGAGATGGTTTAATATATTTATAGTTCCACAGAAAATTATGCTCAGCAGGTTTATTCGATAAAATATTCTCACCAGACCCTTTGTGCTATAATGACTTACAAATTACATGCTAATTGTGCTACAGTTAAGTCATTCCATCCTTGAAAGGGAGAGGTGGAACTGCTGGCACCAGAGCAGTGCCCACATGCTGGGTCAGCTGAAACAGGAATTTGTCTTAGCTTGGCGTTTCCGTCCGGTTTAGGAAGCCCCAAGTGCCTGGAGTTGTTCTGGGGACAGGAGGCCGGGTCCTGCCAGAGGCTGGGCTGGCGCAGGGATGGGAACACAGCGCGTTCACGGCAGGGCCTGTGGGGAGGTCACGCTGCGAATGGCAGCTGAGGGAGGACAGGCTGGAGGGTCGTCAGGTGCCGTGGCTGCCCTAACATGGCTCTTGTT
>NW_010421861.1:3936-6535 GCF_000710305.1 Buceros rhinoceros silvestris | reverse complement strand
GCTGTCCACGGGAGCCGCTGCTCTGTTTCTCCCGGCTGGCAGCTGTGGTGCTTGTAGCACCGCGGCGAGCTTGCCAGCTCTTGCAGGCTGGTGGCTCAGTTTACAGAAATTCAATCGTGTTTCTGCTTGTCAGGTGGAAGTGAAGGAAGTCCTTCCCGTGCGGAGAGCTCCGATGGTTTCTCGTGTGGCTCCGAGAGCTTGGTGTGGCCTGGGTGCCTGCCTGCTCTCTGTGACCTGACTCGGGCCCAGTCCGAACTGTTCAGCGTGTCAAGGAACACGGTGGTCGCGCAGCTGAGGAGACGCGGTGTTCTGCAGCCTCTGCAAGCGGAAGAGGCTCTTGGGGGAGTTGTCACAGCTCTGAGCCGAAAGCAGATGGTCCTGGGCAGTCCTTGTTAGACTGGTCTGCCTTCACCCCAGGCTTCTGCTTGCTCCTCTCCTGTTGCAAGTGTCGGTCCCTCTCTCCTGCATGTCCTCTTTGACCAAGGGCCTGGTGGTGACCCTGAGTTTGGCTCTGTGGTCTGACAGCGCCTCCTGAGCATGGCTCGCCTTGCCTGCCTCTCCCAGTAACACGGGCAGAGACTGGAAAAGCAGGAGAGTCTGTGCTTGAGTGGGGGCCGGGCGACGGTGGTTGTTTCTGTGCATGGCCGTTGGGAGCCTTCTCATTTCTGACGACCTGGAGCAACCTCACTATGAGCCCAGATCCTGGAGGTGATCAGCAACCATCCCTGGGCTCTGCCCAGCCTCACCGCCTGTGATGGGGAGGGCGAGTGGGGGTTAAGGGAGCAGGAGAGGGTGCGGAGAATCTCGGGTCCTGCTCAGCGGCTGTGTGGAGCAGATGTGATCTTTTGTACAGCACTGGCAGGTCCGTTGTATCCTCAGGTTTCGAGGCTCTTCTTGACACCTCAAGGCCTGTCAGTCCTGCCTCATTAGCGTGAGAGAAGCTCATTTTAGCTTCACAGAAGCCCATCTTAGCGCTGTCTTCTCCCATCAGCAAGGGGCATCTCAGCGCATATTGTTGGCAGATTAGAAATGGCACCTGCGTGCTCATTTGGAGGTTTGCGGCTTGACAGCTTTGAAAGGGAGACCGAGTGGGAAGGTGGCTGGCTGGAGCTGTGCTGGGAGGCAGGTTAGCCTTGAAAGGGTGCCTGTGGGGTGAAACAGAAACCACTCTGAAAAGGCACCTTAGAACAGCGCTTGTCTTCTAACTCATAGCTGTTTAATTTACTGGCACAAAATAATCTCGGCTCTCCCTCAAGAGGGGCTGCTGCAACTGCCGCCTTCTCGCAGTAATCAAGACAGAGTTGCCTGGATTCAGCTCCTGTGATGGCCATGCCGGGTGGGGATGCTGAGCAGGTACGGGCTGTGCTTCCAGCTCTGGAGGGTGGAGATCCTGGCCCGCTGGTCGTGCAGTGGAGTGCTGGTGGAGTCCAGCACTGTGGAGCGGAGCGGAGCAGCCAGCGAGGCCGTGGGCCCTCGGGAGGTGAACGGCGGTGCGGACTGCTGTCTGGGGCGGGGTTCTTTGGTGTCTCAGTTGATGTGTCTCATCTCTCGCCAGCCAGACTCAGCGTGGTTTAGCTTTAGAGACCACATTTGATCAGGTTCAAGCAGGTGTGGATTTAGGGCAAGGAAGGTCTCTGCTTGCGCTAAACCAGATTTTTCTTTCCACTGGCAAGGTCTGGCATGCAGGTTTTGCCCAGTTGTCCTGCGCCCATGGTTTTGAGAACCTGAAGTAAGGTTCAGATGCGCAAATACCAGCAGCTACAGGACCTGGCACTAAAGCACCCTGTGGTGTGGCCAGAGCAGGTGACTCCCTGGCACTGGAAACCAGGCACTCAGCTTGTTCTGTCAGTGGTGGGCCAGGGTTCAGGAGGAGAGGAGCAGCATTTCCTCAGCCATGCTTTCCCCTCCCGCTGGCAGGAGGCCCTGGGGACCAGAGCCGGTTCAGTCGCTCAGAGTCCTCACGGCAAGCGTCCATCGCGCTCTCTCCAGCGAGAAGCTCACGGGTTAATTTTCCTTTTTGTGCCTGAAACAGTCCACCTGCAATTCGATGCAAAGGCTTGACTTGGCAAAACAGGGGTATTTGGTGGCCTAAATCACTTTTGGTGCTGGTGACCTTGTGCGTGTTGCCTGGAGCACGTGTGCCCCGTGGCAGCAGCTCTCTGGAGCGTCACATCATGGCCACGGTGCTCTGGCTGGCGATGGCTCTAATGAGGAAATATTGCTGCGCTGGCGTGCGCCCACCTGCCAGCCGCCTGCACCATAAATCACCGCCGCTGCGGCGAGCCAGCAGCCTCTGACAAGCTGCTTCCTTTACTTAGGAACAAAACCGAAAAACAAACCCCAAAATGTGAAAGGTCACCCGCGACATCGGATGCTTTGGTCTGTGATTCTCCATGAAAATGGGTGGCAGGTGGAGGACGTGGCCGGCCTGCCCTGGGGGAGCCGCTCTGAGCATGTTACTGGGCTGCTTTTGCCCGAGTCTTGACGAAGGAGCTCTGAACCAGACGGTGGAATGGCCTCCAGCCTCCTGCCTTCAGCCGCGGTGTGGGTCTCGCTCGTGAAGCACTGTCTGCGCAGGGGCAGAGCGGTCAGCGGGAGC
>NW_010421861.1:0-3894 GCF_000710305.1 Buceros rhinoceros silvestris | reverse complement strand
GTGGTTCTCGCTGTTGAAGCCCTGTCTGCGCAGGGGAAGACCGGTCAGCGGGAGCCGGCGGCCTCTGCTGACGGACCCCAGCAGGGGTTTGGCCCCCTCCTGGCAAATGGAGCTGGAAGAGCTGGGCTGGGCACGGCAGAGCAGGGCTTGGGCAGGATATCCAGACCTGTTTTCTCATCCACCAGCTGGCAATGACCTGGGGAGAGCGAGGAGCCGGATGGGCCTGAGTCTGCCGGGGCTGGTTCCGCACGGCTTAACAGCACCCTTGGACAGCCAGTAAAAGAGCAGGTTTTGTGTTCCGTTTTGACAAAGAACTATAAATAATAGATGTGCTGGTTTGTTCCGTATTCACAGTCACTAATCGCTCAATTTAGAAATGTAATTTGTGTCCTTAAATTAAAATTTTAATTTGCAGATGGACACACTTCACAACCAGCAAAGGCAAAGCCTTGTTCCAAACCAAAATGTTTTGTGAATTTAAATGAATTATTAAAAGTGCTGCTTCTCTGGCAAGGAATACGGATGTTAATGCTTTGGGGAACAAAGCGTGTCTTGAGAAGTGGCGCAGATCACCAGCACTTCGCCTCTGCTCATGGAGCCGCTTTGCGAGACAGCCATCACGCCTTTTCTTTGTGCTGCTTTGCAGGACATGGTGCGTCGGGGAGAGATAATAGACGATGACATGGAAGACGAGTTCTATCTCCGTCGCCTGGATGCCGGTCTCTTTGTTCTGCAGCTCATTTGTTACATCATGGCAGAGATCTGTAACGCCAGCGTCCCCCAGGTAAAGCCATGGGCGAGGCTGGCAGATCCTCCGGGTTTCCATCCGTTGTGCGAACAGGACTAAATCCTTGCCAATAACGACCTCGCCAAATAATCTCCTTCTTAAGAGCTTCTCCTGCTGATGGCGCTCGTGCTGGTACAGCTTCACCCAGTCCCAGCAATCAGGCGGTGCTGGTGGGTATGTTGTTGTGGAATTCACGCAGTCTGCCGTGAGCGAGGCCACAGTGCGAGGTGGGAAGGGCCAGTGTGTGCGGCTGCGGAGCGCAGTGGGAGCGGACCTTCCCTGAGAAGGTCTCAGGAAGGCACTGCCCGCGGCAGGTGACTTCCTGAGCCGCACAAGAGCTGCGTCTGTGCTGGGTGCATCCCTCGGGGGGTCGAGCCTGCTCCGTGGTCTCTGTGCTGCTGCCACTTGCCGTCCTGTGTGTTCCTGTGTGGGTGCTCTGAAACTGCGGGCTGGCAAGGCCGGGCTGGGCTCTGCGCTGCTCGGGGTTTCTGCTCTCCCCTCTGGTGGGAAGGAGGAGGTTGTGCATGGTTTTGTGTCGCAGGTCGCTTTCTTCTCTTTCCTGTCTCCCACCAGATTCGTCAGAGAGTCCATCAGATTCTGAACATGAGAGGCAGCTCCATCAAAATTGTCCGGCACATCCTGAAGGGTGAGTTGAGATGCTGCTGAGCGGGGTCTCATCTCCGCCAGAGACAGCCTGGTCGGTGCTTTGTAGGATGAGCCTTCACATGTAATTCTCGACCTCACGAGCATCTTCGGGCAGCAGCTGAGCAGAGTCCTGAGATCTGGGCAGGGCTGGCATCGCCCTGGTAAGGGCCATGCTTTACCTTGACGATCGGACACCCGCTGTTGTCAGATGTCACGGAGCAGCACCTCACTCTGTGCTGCATCAGCCACCGACTGGCTGGAACTCGCTGCTGACAGTGACGCTAGAGTCAGTATTTAAGGGGAGTATGTGCGTGCTAGAGGGGAGGGTGGTGGAGCCTCAGCTGTCAGTAGCACGGCCCCGCGCTTTACCAGCTGCACCGTATTAGTATCCGTGGTGTATTTGTCTTGTTCTTAGTGTCAGATTAATATGGATTATGGCATTAAAGCATCCTCTGTAGCTTTCAGACGTAGCTGTTGTGATGTGCAATCCCGGTTTTAAAGTACTGCTTGTTATTTTTAATGCTCATGTAGAATTAGAGTGAGGCTCGTTGGAGCTGAGGCTCTCGCTCAGCCGCTGCCCTTCAGCAGCAGCCAGCTGACCTGGCGAAGAGGAGGACAGGACTCGGGCTCTCCCGCAGCCCCTCGTAGTGGCGGGGCTTAGCCCAAGAGACAGCAATCCGTGGGTGCCCCCTCGCTTAGCAGAGGGTGTGCGGCACGAGTCTGCTCCCCAGGGGCTGTGCTGGTTTCGGGGAGGGGTGAGGAGTCTCTCCTGGAGGGGAAGGAAGGTCAGCAGCATGTCAGGGTGTTGGCTGTGTGGTTTTGGCCTCTGCTTTCTTTGGGAATGACGTTCTCCAGGCCTTTCCCTCTCACCCTCAACGCTGGCAGGCACAGGCAGCTGTTTTTCCTTGCAGACCCTGTCAGTTTTCTCCCTTCCCACATGCAGGAAAGAAGTGGATGGTCTGACAAAATTCAGAGTGATTTTCTGGCGGTGTGAGATCTCCTGCAGCTCCAGGCAATCTCTTTGGCCTTGGCCTTTGCCAGCAAGTGCACATCAATGCTGCTGGTGCACAGGGGGCTGCACAGGATGTCTTTCCTGCTTTTAATTGTGATACTCAACAATTCCTGCCCCCAAACCGTCTGTTTCCAGCTCAGAGCGTGGCACGTGTCCACTCTCAGATTCCCTCGCTTGACCTGGACCGCGGGTGCTGAGGGATTCCTCCGCTCACCTTGCTGTATTTACACACCTCACGCTCATGTCTGTGGTTTGTGATTTACATACGGAGCTGAACTGGAGGGCAGCGCATTAAAATTTCATCTGGTTCCTTCTTTCACAGGCAGTGTCTCGCATTGTGAAGCTTTCCCGGAGTTTTGTCCCATCTCGTGTGCGGTGGGTCACGCAGCAGGGTCGGTTCTGCAGCAGTGACACGTTCTCGGCCCCATGACCTGTTAATACTGCGGGTGCGGGGCTCTGTCTTCAGCTCTCCCCAGCTCCTGAGTCTGCGGTTTTAGAGACTTTTGCCATGACATTGTCAATGACCTTAGAAATAAGTTTGTTGGTGGGAGCTCGTGAAGCGCCGCTGCGGGACGCAGAGAGTTCCCACTGGGTCGGGGCAGCTCTGAGCTGGTCTGCAGCCCGTGCTGTGAAATCTCTGTTTCTCACGGTGACAGCCCCGTGTCCAAAGGCGTCACTGCTAGATCCACAGCAGTGATGCCGCGGGCGAGTCCCTGCTGCTGGACGCAGCGTGGCCTCTCGCAGTAGTTTGGTTATGGCCCCAGGGACCCCCCCAGGGGGCTGGGGGCCGGCGGGGGATTCCCGAAATCCTCCCGGTGTCTGAATTGAGGGGCTCTGTCCCGAGTGGCGCGGGGCTCGGAGCCTCGAGCTGCGGCTGAAGCGTTTCCAGGCCGCTTTCCAACTCGCTCTCAGGACAGATGAGGGCTGGTTTATTTTTACTTTTCGATCAGTGTTTTGCTCTCATTCAGTTTTTATTTTCTATTTTTGCATACTAATTAGGTGCTGGGTTTTTAGTTTGATTTTTATGGCCTACATATTCTCCATGTTTCTCTGGCAACCTGACAGCTGATGGGTCCCTTGGGGTTGCTCAGAATTACTTATGATGCAAGCGAGGAAGCCAGACCGTTTTTGTGCAGCAGGACTTTGCAGGGGGAGGGGTGGGCAGCGAGCAGCTGAAGGCGCATGGAACGTATTTCCCTCGTTCCCTTTCCGTGAAGATCAGCAGTACTTGCCCACGGGAAGTTAGTTTATCCTGTGGAAGAGAAGAGCTGAGCGGTGCAGGCCTCGGCTGGAGGCTGTTCCTGGGGTGCAGCTGATCTCTGTGACAGCCCGTGGGGTCGGGCTCTGTGTCTGGGGACAGTTCTCGGTCTCCATCTCTGGTCGGGAGTGGGGCGAGGCACAGACCTCTCTGAACAGCGATGCTCGCCCTGGAGCGGGACAGCAGCCGTGC
>NW_010421860.1:6040-6267 GCF_000710305.1 Buceros rhinoceros silvestris | reverse complement strand
GAGCACAGCCTCCCTCGGTGTCTGCCGCCGGCAACATGACGCGTCGCTCTCCTCTCCCCCGCACCTGCAGGGACAACCCGGCGAGCCGACTCCCCGTAGCCCAGCCCCCTTCTGCCGCCCCTAGGACTCGCTCTTCCTCCGGCCGAGCGAAATTAGTCGACCGCGGGGAAGAACCACTTGTGGGATCGCTCTTCGGCGCCCCCGCTTCAGCCGAGCGACAGCTGCGA
>NW_010421860.1:0-5898 GCF_000710305.1 Buceros rhinoceros silvestris | reverse complement strand
TTCCGGCCGCGCACCAGTTGAAAAGCCACTGGCAGCGCGGGCTGAGGCGGCGCCAGCGCCGGGCGCCTCCCTCTGACCCCGCCTCCGGGCAGAAATACACCCCCCACCCCCGCTAGTATTGGGTGTTTGCTCCGAGTTGAGAGCAGAATCAGGACTTCGTGATCAGTAGCCCTTGTCTTCTACCATTATTCCCACGTAAACCTCTCTCTCTGTGTTCCCAAACAGATTCCAGTACACTGAAGACTTTGTGGCTGCTCTCAGCAGTACAAGCCTTAAACGCTTTTCACATGCTGTGCCTGGAAACTAGAAAACTACCCCGTAAGTTCATTAAATATGTTGGTTTCTTACACTCACCTGTTTATCTGTCAAGAACACTCGAATGCTTGCTAATTAGCAAAAAAAAAAAAAATCTTCATGGAAAGAGAAATCGGATGTAATAACTTGTATTCAGCCAAAAGCTGTGCTAGCCTTGTATGGACGGCCACCCAGTCAAGGAAGAGGAGCGATCAACATTTAAAATAATACATAATATGAAGAGAGAACACCCCAAACTTTCAATTTACAGTCCAAGAGAGAATCCCTAAGAAATTCAAACAGGGTTTGAAAAGGAAACAACGCTGAGACTTCCCTGATTTTGAACAAAAAGTCTGTGAAATTGGATTTTTTTTTTATTAGGGGTTTCTATTAAATAGATACAGGAGAAAATAGTACTCTATTTATAGTTGTGTTTATATGTCATATCACTAGATTCATCCTGTTAAAATTGATCTCATTAAGACTAATCAACTTGTTGGCGCCAAGCCTGCTCCTGTATTGCTGTTTTCCATTATTTCTGTAGACAGAGGATCAATTCTGGAATAATTAGTAGGAAAATCAGCCACTGCAGTACCTTCAGGAGCTGTTTGCTTTTGCATTGAGCGGTCCCCTTTCTGATGAGATATGCCTGGCATTTGCTTCTGCTGATAAGAAAAGGGAAAATGGGGTGGGAAGATGACGAGCAAACTAAAGACTATTTTACAGGGAAAGGTTAATATTTGCTAATCTGCCAGATACAGTAGGTTATTGTTTCTTGCCACAGCCTGAATGGCAATTAGTGTTTTTCTAAATAATGTCGTTTTCCACAAAATGCAGAACCCGTGTTAATCCATTCAGCGCTGCAGTTACATCACCTTACAGGAAGCAAGAACAATATGTCTCTGTTGTTCTGGAGAACAGCCCGTGTTTGTCAAATGCTGGAGGAAATCTCGGACTGGAGGGAGGCGGAAGCAGCACGTTATTCCACTTAGCCTTATGAACCGGTGACGATTCCTTCTCTGTTAGCACTCTGTCTACTCGGAACTCAAATTAGTTTTTCTAGGGATTCGTCTGGGAGTGAGGTTGGGCCCTAAATTGGAAAAAAAAAAAAAATCAAAATACTGTTGAAAAACAAACACAAATAGCCCCATGTTTCATGAAGTGAAAACCTATCTCCTAATCTGTTCGGTCTTGGAAGTGAGGGTTTGGACATGTAGGAGCTCATTTAGGAGTTTTAATGTTTGATTAGGAGATGATAATTCCAAGGACTGTTTTAAAACCAAAGACAGACCCCATTTGTTATCAGATATACACTTACTTACCTTGTTAACGTCCTTCTCAAGGGCTGTAAAATCCACATCTTTAGCACCAGATGGTTTGCACAGAATCACGATTCAGTATCGCACTGTTTTTCCTGACAACAAAAACTTGTAACGAGCAGATAGCTGTAAATTTGTTGAAATCACGACCCCTTCTTCATTGTAGTTTTTACAGCTATACATCACTGACCTCTAGGTTTAACCGTATTTACCATTTTAAGATCCAAGGATTTGCCAAGTTTTTAGTTGCAAATACAAATGCAGTTTCTGGCAAGTGACAAACAGCATATGACAGATGCCACAGGCTTGATGTAGTTACTCAAACTAGTGTAAACAAGATCCAAGACCAAAAAAAGGCAGTTCTCATGTATCCTGATTTACAGAGATGAAATTTAAAATGTGCATGTAACATAACTCTGTCCAAATTACATTTTTCATGTATTATGGCCATCAGTGTCCAGTAGAGGGAGAAAAATGATTCCAGTCTAATCTGCATTTTGAATTTTGTTTATGGTAGCACTGATGGAATTGACAGAATGGACTAAAATACAGATACTGGGTTTAACATGGATGTTAAATTTCATCTGTCCTTTAAGGCCTCTTACTTAACTACGGGACAGTACATAGGAATGAGAGATTTGAGATACACTGTGAACTCCTCACTGATAAGCAGGACAAAGAAGTTTGCAGGAGTAAAGTCCAGTACTTCAATTAAAAAAAAAAAAAAAGAAAATTCACAGATACAAAAATCCAAATGAGATATTTGAAGTACATAAACTAATGCAATTTCTATAAGCTTCAGGCCAGAACTCTCACATGTAGTAGAAATTATTAAACTGGAGAAAAACCTTGTTTCTAAAAACTGTCCTGAAATGTTAGACGAAGTATATCGCTGTAGGCGATCAGAAGTAGCCTTTATGTTCCAGAGAGAGAGGCAACATTGGCAACATTTTGTTACGAGACAGTCGGCTGCCACTCTTTAAGAAGGAGTAAATCTGTGATTACCCTGAACATAAAAGCAGTATTACAGTACAAAGGGGCAGGTAAGCAGAGGCTGGTGGCCATTGTGTAGAGAGGCAGCTGATCATGGAACAGCAATAACATGAGGCTTACCAAATTACAGCACGGTGCCCGTAAAAGGCAGTCGGCAGAACCTGATGGAGCAATGGGGATACATCTTTGGGCATGGATATTTCATCAGTCAGGACTGCCCTTGGAGCCCTTGTCTTGTGAGCATGGCGAAGAACGTGCACTGTTCCTGCTTCATAGCCCTCTTCCCCACAACTTCCATGCTTCTTTCTAAATCTTTGTCCAAATCTTCCTCTGCTCCAGCATCTTGCCCTCCTCTTGCTTCCCTTGTTCTTTCGAACTTCCAGAAAAGTCTCTGTGCAAACTGCTTCTTCCTTCCAATTTCCACAACCCTCACATTTCCCTAGGAGGGGAGCTGTTTCCCTTTGCAGTCATTCCTGCAGCCTCCTTGGTTGGTTTTATTTATTTTCACAGTTGCCGGTTTTGCAATCTTATCGGGAAGCTTGGGACATGAAATGATTTTCTTAAGCTTCAACTCATACGGCTCTATGACTGTAATGGAATTTCAGCTGTTTCTGTTAGTCCATAAGCATTCACAGACAATCGAAGTCAATCTTGACAGCACGAAGCCTAAGCTCAATAGCTAAAAGACAGAAAAAAGCTAACTGCAGTTGCTGAGTATTTGCAGTGTTCTACGCTACCTCTCCTTGCACGTGGAGGAATGGCTCACAATCTACTTCATCTTGTAGAAAAGCTCTTTTCACAACTTCTCTAAATACTTGGAGTCAAGCCTGCCTGGTAAGTGTTTCTGCTGACCAGCAACGGGCTTTGTAAGGGTTCTTGTACGCAGCACTGATGGTTACCAACCAACCCGCACCTCAGCTCGCTGTTAGCCAGCAAGCAGGGAAACAACAGGCACGTGTTAGTAACAGAGCAGAGCTCAGCGCACTGAAAAGGTGAGCTGGATGCCGAAATACTGTACTGCTGTAAGCAATATCAAGCTACCTATTCTAATGCTAACGAGGGGTATGACTGTGAGCTGAGCCCAGAGAAGCGACTGCAGCATAAACATAGCCTAGAAGTTACGTACAAGCAACTTCCACCTTTTCATTCATGCTGCGTTGGGAAAAAGAAAACCGAACTCTGTGTAGCTGGGTTGTTTTCGAGAACCGTGGGCTCAGTTTTTACGTGGAACACGGCTGCCATCTACCGCTTCATACGGGGTACGTCTGTTCGGTGGTAGCGGGAGGAAGGAAATGGCTAGCGGTAGAACATTCGGTCTAGCAGCGTATATAGCACAGCTGCATATAAAATGCTGCTGTGATTGCTGGGCCTTCATGTTTCTTGAATTTACTCAGGGGCTGAGGAGGAAATATGGGCAGGTTTAGCAGTTAGCACTTTGGGCCCTGCTCTCTTTGCTTGTAAAATAGCTTTTGTTTCTTTAGTTGTTCTACCTTGGCGTCTTCTGTGCAAATACTTTAACTCACTGCTTTATTTTGCTTCCTGCTGCCTAGGATCTTCAACGTTTTTCTGTGGAAAAAACCCAAAAATTTTCTCTGGAAAAAAACAAGACTGAATTAGGCCTTCTGTCAGGATTTCTTTGCAACCTTTTATCCATTTCTTTATCTTTATTGTCTATGAAAATTCTTTTAATCTGTTTCAAAACAAAGCTGGCCCACTGATAAGAACTGCTTCCTGTTTGCACAACCTCGCTGCAGAATTTCACTCCTTATGAAAGATCAACTGGGTTTGAACTTGCACTTGATGAAACCTTTCCAATGCTCAGACGTATTGGTGATAAATTGTCTGCAGAGTAACTGAACTTTACACCATCAGGCACTTGGCTCCAAACCAACACCTCACAAAGGGCCGTGTCCAGATCTCCTACTGCCCCACTGCGGTGGCTGTGTATCTTTTAGTGTTGTGACTGGCATCCCAGCCACAAAGGGCGATTACTTGAAAAACACTTGCTCAAAAAAATTCACTTGTAACTTGCATTTTGAAAAGATACATTGATTTAAAAATATTCTACAGCGGCTAAAATTGGTGGAAATTGGCCTGGAGCAGCCAATTCAGTAAGGTGTTCCTTTGCCCCAGGGTTAAAAAACCTGATCTCTTCTGATGTCAGTAAATTAGCCCTATACATTGCCAGTTGTGAGGCTTTGGGAGCTGCCGTGATAATCCAAAGGATACATTAAACTGAGCCTCACTTGCTGTGACTTTGGATTGTTTCTATTCTAAAATCCCGGAAGCTGTTTGATAAACATATTTGTTTAATTTTTGCCATGATATAAAAGAATCTATAGCACTGCCTAATTCAGTGACCTGCATTTGCGTGCCTGTTTAAGCAATAAGACATTTGTGGCTTTACAATAGACTCCTTAGTCCAGGGTTAGTTTTAAATAAAAGTCTGAGTAGCAGGAGTCATAACTATCCTCCAAGCTCCATGATGCAACTTTGATTAAATAATCTAACTTACTTTTGCTAATTTGCAAAATCATACATTTGTATTTTTTTCTCTACTCACATAGATGGGTCATTATAACTAATTAGGGAAGTCAGTGTCCAACTGCAATAACATCTGCGTCTGTATTTTCAAGTCCTGTAGATCACACACACGATAGAATGTAACAAAAGCTGCAGCTTCTGCTCTGCCGTAACAATTTTTCCTAAGCCTGAATCACCCCGTCCCCAATTGCTTTCAAAGGCAAAATTCCCACTAACTTAAAACAGTTTTCAACACTGTAAGAAAACTTGACTTTGTTCATAGGACTCCCCTAAAGCATATTTGCATCACAAGAGAAATGATAAATAATGCAGATGTATTCAAGAAATCAGAGAATGAAATAGCTTAGAAGGGCTTTTTAAAAGGAAAAATCACAGGTGACGTATGTACTATGAAGGAAGCATCTCATGTAATCAAGCCAATGCACGCACAATGAGCTGCTGCACGTCTTCCATGGCACATAAAGAATGGACTGTCTTTGAAGTTTGAAAGTGATCTCCTCACCTGAAGGCAATTTTGCAGAACTGTTTTATCATGAGAAAAAGCCAAGAGCACCATGAGGCCTGGCCTCGGCCAGATGACCTTCATCACCTACAAATCCCACCAGGATATATATGAATGCCTGACAGCACCCAGTGATAAAATTTCTCAGTAGGCCCTCCTAAGCACACAGCTTTCCTCTGAAGGGGTCAGAGGACAAGGCCACACCGGAGGAATGAACCACAGAGGCCCATAGCTGCAGCTTCTACC
>NW_010421859.1:3656-3884 GCF_000710305.1 Buceros rhinoceros silvestris | reverse complement strand
TGCTCCCTGCGGGGCTCGGGCTGGGGGAGCTGTGAAGGTCCCTCCAACCCAAACCACTCCGCTGGGGCACAGAAGCTGGCCCGGAGCAGAAATCCCACAGTGGGGACACGCCCGGGACGTGGTGGCACCAAGGCAGGTTGGAGCAAAGGTTGGGGAAGCTGCCCAGGAGCAGGAGTTGGGGGTGACAAAGCAGAGAGGATGGGTTGATGGGGTGCATTGGCGGATGAT
>NW_010421859.1:3084-3289 GCF_000710305.1 Buceros rhinoceros silvestris | reverse complement strand
GCTTTATCCTTGCCTTCGACAGCGCCTTGGTGCTGCTGGGCTGGGGCTGCTGCAGCCAGGGGTGCCGCAGAGCCCCCGCGCTGGAGAGCCGGCGGCTGGGCAGACAGGGCAGTCACGGGGGAGCTTTGTCACCACCACCAGACCCTCGGCCCCGCGGAGCATCACCTCCACCAAGTGCATTCAGCGCTTTGCCCTGCCCATCCCC
>NW_010421859.1:508-2922 GCF_000710305.1 Buceros rhinoceros silvestris | reverse complement strand
CACCCAGCCCCAGCTCAGCACCCCACAGGCGCCCCCGCATCCTACCGGGGGTCCTTCTGCAGCAGCTGGCTGATGAAGTCCTTGGCTTGCTGGGAGATCTCCGAGAAGGTCTCCTCCTCAAAGTCCCACCGTGCAGCGGTGATGTTGCTCAGTGTCTCCATGTCATTGTCCCCCTGAAAGGGGGACTCCCCGCTCAGCCTGGAGAGGTGACGCAAGGACATCAGCGACAGCTCAGACCCCTCCACCCCCAACCTGCTGTTCCCAGGAGGCCACTCACAGGATGTAGCAGATGACACCAACACTCCACATGTCTGTGAAGAATCCCACGGGCTCAAAGGCGACCACTTCAGGAGCCATGAACTCAGGGGTGCCGTGCAACACCCTCACGGGGGTGTCTGGAGCTGCAGGGAAGGGGCGCGGGGCAGGTGTCCAGCTGGGATCTCCTCGGGCAGCCCAGCTGCACACCAACGCTTGCCGGGAGGACGAGCCCCCGCGACCCTCCAGGACACACGGCGTGTCTCGGTGCGTCTCTGGGTGCTGGGCAGGGTCCCCACCTCAGAGGCTGGGCTGAGGACATGGGGGTTTCCTCAGAGCATCTTAAGGTCCCCAGGAAGGGCCCTGATCTGGCGGCACAGGGCTCATGTTCCAGAGGCGCAGGCAGAAGGATGCCGAGGTCCTTGCTGACATGCCCGGCCAGGGCAGGTGCCTGCGATGGTGACAGTCCCTGCCCCAGGACCCCCCCTTCTTGCTCACCCAGCTTCCGTGCCAAGCCAAAGTCAATGATCTTGCAGACGATGTTCTCGGGTTTGAGGTCAAGGTGGACGACAGCCTGTCCGTGCATGAACTGCAGCCCCTCCAGGATCTGCCGCAGGTACTGGGTGCTGCTGGGCTCCGTGTGCTCAAACTCGTCGTCCACAATGCGCTCAAAGAGCTCCCCACCTGCCACGCTGCGGGAGGACAAGGTGCTGGGGACCCTGGTAGGGTCTTCCAGCCCTGAGGAGAAGCCCCACCAGGGAACCCAGACTCCGCACTCAGAGTATCTCACCACAAATATCTCCAGGCTCCTCATCTATCCCATGCCCCATGTCAGCACCCCACGGTGCAAGGACCCCTCCCCACATGCCACGATGGAGAAGAACAAGGTGCTGGGAACCCCGCTGGGGTCTACCAGCCCTGAGGAAGAGAAGTCCCACTGGGAAACCCAGACTCAGCACCTGGAAGCATCTCACCACACATCTCCAGGATCTGAAGACCCTGGACCCATCCTACGCTCCATGCCAGCACCCCACGGTGCAGGGACCCCTCCCCACCTTCAGCGCTCTCGCTGGCAGAGCCCAGCGCTGTCCCCACCAGCCCTGACTCACTACTCCATCACCATCACCAGCTCGGTGGGACCCTGGAAGGCAGCGAGGCACTGCACGAGCCGCGGGTGATGCAGCAAGTTCATGAGCTCCACCTCGGCCCGCGCCGCCTGCTTCTCTTTAGCCGTCCGCGTCCAGAAGTATTTCCCAGCCCGGATTTTTCCAGTGGCTCTTTCCTGCAGTCGATACACTGTCCCGAACTTCCCCCTGGGACGGAGCAAGGGCCAGGGATGGAGGAGCCACCGCCACCAGCCTGCATCCCCCCCAGGGCTGCCCATGGACAGCCATGGGCCATCCCCAAGCGGTGGGGACGTGGGCCCCCACTTACTCTCCCAGCTTCTCCAGCTGCGTGTACACGTCTGAAACCTTCTCCTGGCTGTTGATGACCACATCACAGCATTCAAAGGTCTCCTGGCCTGCTGAGAAGGATGGAGCAGGGTGGTCCCTGCACGGTGCTCTGGGCACCAACTGCCTGCACTCCCCCTCCAGGGCTCCTTTCTGTGCCCCACCTGCTCCAGCCAGGTCCAACCACCCTCCCCACGCAGTGCAGATAGGACCTGGGGGGGACCCGGGGACAGGGGCCACTGCCAGAGGAGCTCCTGGAGCAGCCCAGCACCCTGTGAATCAGGGGCTGGGGCAAGAGGTGCTTTTAGGATCAAAAATTCAAGTGAAACGGAGCCGTTAAACAAGAGGGGATGAAGATTGGTGCTGGTTTGGGGGAGGGGGGGTCACACCAGTGCTGGGGTCCCCATGCAAAGCCTGCGCCTCCCCCAGGACAGACAGAGGGCTCAGCCGTACCTTCTGCCTGGGACATGGCGGTGCCACCAGCTGCTGGCAGGGCGCTGGCGCAGTCAGACGGGTGCTGGATGCGGCCCTGAGGCTGCCGGCAGCTCGGTGCTGGGGTGAGTGATGCGTGTCCGAAGGCCCCCACCTTCTCCCTGCCGGGCGAGACCACCAGCATCTCTCCTCCACCCGCACCCCTCCGTCCTACCCCAGAGGTGACATCTCGATGGACCCAGGGAGGGGCCAAACCCCCTCAGAATGCAAGAGCCC
>NW_010421859.1:0-277 GCF_000710305.1 Buceros rhinoceros silvestris | reverse complement strand
CAAGACCCACCGCGCTGACCTGTCACTGTCCTGTCCCAGGCCACCGGCAGGTCCTTGCTCCTCCCCGGTCACTGCGGAGCCACCGAGGAGCTGGAGGGGGAGGAAGGGGCAACGCTGGGTGTCACAGACCGCTGGCACCACCCCACCGCGCTGACCTGTCACTGTCCTGTCCCAGGCCACCGGCAGGTCCTTGCTCCTCCCCGGTCACTGCGGAGCCACCGAGGAGCTGGAGGGGGAGGAAGGGGCAACGCTGGGTGTCACAGACCGCTGGCACCAC
>NW_010421858.1:0-1469 GCF_000710305.1 Buceros rhinoceros silvestris | reverse complement strand
AGGGACACAAGGAGCACGAGGGACACGAAGGACACGAGAAGCACGAGGAACACGAGGGGCACAAGGGACACGAGGGACACAAGGGACACGAGGGACACAAGGTGCACAAGGGACGTGAGGAGCACGAGGGACACGAGGGACACCAGAAGCACGAGGGACACAAGGGGCACGAGGAGCACGAGGGACACGAGGAGCACAAGGAGCACGAGGGGCACGAGGAACATGAGGGACACGAGGAACACAAGGAACACGAGGGGCACGAGGGGCACGAGGAACACGAGGGACACGAGGGACACGAGGAACACGAGGGACACGAGGGACACAAGGAACACGAGGGGCACGAGGAGCACGAGGGGCACGAGGAGGGAGGTGGCGGCAGGACGTTACCGTGAGCTGCTCCTGCAGCCGGTGGCGGAGCGAGGGGAGAGACAAGGCACCGTGAGAGCCCAGCCCCCGCACAGCCGGCCCCCCCGGGCCTGCTCCGGGTTTACTCACCCGCTACGCGGGGGATGCTCAACCGGGGGGGTGCTTGGCCCTTGCTTTGCGGATACTCAGTCACTCCGGGGATGCTCCCCCTTTACTAAGGGGTTGCTTCCCTTTTACTCAGGGGTTGCTCAGCCTTTACTTGGAGGTTGTTCAGCCTTTACTCAGGGGATGCTCACCCTCAGAGTTTTTGGCTGCTCAGTTAGTTGCTCAGAGGACACTCACACTTTACTCAGGGGTTGCTCACCCTTGGCTTTAAGGATGCTCAGTCCCTCAGGGGATACTCACCCTTTGCTCAGCGGATGCTCAGCCCCTCAGGGGTTCTCATCCACTTCAAGGAGCTTCCTCATCCCTCACTAGAAGGTTCCTCATCCCTTACTAGGAGGTTCCTCACCCTTTACTAGAAGGTTCCTCACCATCTCCAGAAGGTTCCTCACCATCTCCAGAAGGTTCCTCACCCCTCTCTAGAAGGTTCATCACCCCTTACTAAAAATTTCCTCATCCTTTACTAGGAGGTTCTTCACCCTTTACTAGAAGGTTCCTCATCATCTCTAGAAGGTTCCTCACCCCGTACTAGGAGGTTCCTCACCGTCTCTAGAAGGTTCCTCCCCCCTTACTAGGAGGTTCCTCACCTTTTACTAGAAGGTTCCTCACCCTTTACTAGGAGGTTCCTCGGTTCGTCACGCGGTACTAGAAGGTTCCTCATCATCTCTAGAAGGTTCCTCACCCCGTACTAGGAGGTTCCTCACCGTCTCTAGAAGGTTCCTCCCCCCTTACTAGGAGGTTCCTCACCTTTTACTAGAAGGTTCCTCACCCTTTACTAGGAGGTTCCTCACCCATTACTAGAAGGTTCCTCACCCTTTACTAGGAGGTTCCTCACCATCTGTAGGAGGTTCCTCCCCCTCGCCAGGAGGCTGCTCCCCCTCGCGAGCGGCTCCTGCTCCCTACGGGGGCTTTACTCTGTCCCGCCCCCCGCCCCGGGCCGC
>NW_010421857.1:20632-32924 GCF_000710305.1 Buceros rhinoceros silvestris | reverse complement strand
TACATATATAATATATATAATCCTTGTATATTTTATGCGAAAAACCCTCTTTGGACATTTTTAGGTTTTGAGGATGCATGGCGAAGTGCTAAAGTGTCGGTACTCTTGGTACCTGTAAAATAAGAGGTAACAGCAGACAGGAAGAATGATGCACTAACTGGAAACGGATGTTTATCTCCTTCTACGAAGGTTTCTTAAACACTGTTCTTGTCACTAGTACTTTTATTGCATTTATTTCCCTGTTTCCCAGTTGGAAGGGATAAACAAAAGAATACTTCCCAGTGGAATTTGCACAGATGATGTGATCACAGTCTAGAGCAATTTTGAACAGATATGCACTGCATTGATTTATGAAGTTCTCCTGTGAACTCAAAAAATGTCTGATTTACTCCCTAAGTAAATTCAACTAATTAAAGCTAAACATTTTCAGAAGGGGTCTATATTTCGCAAGTTAAAATTCCTTGGTTCTTACCATATGAGACCTTTACTTTAGAGTTAGTTAGTACACAATCCATACTTATTAAATTAATAGATTTTATTGAAAAATCATACGTTTGAATAATAGCCCAGCATGCTAGTTTCCACTTAAGGAAAGTTTTATTATATTACCAGATCTAATATCAAGGTTATACCAACTGACAAAAAGAGCAAAAATGTGAAGATTGAAAGCATCATGGAAGGTAAAAATAGTGCTGCTTCACAGGGAAATGAGGCTGTAGTGCAACCATAGATGAGTTCATCTGTCTGCCTTGCATGTGTATCCCATAGTGTTTGCTAAGCCTTTGGACCTAAATGAATCATTCTTTTTTTTAAGGACTGAAATTGATCTTAGTTTGGACACAGGTGTCTAAAACTTTTGCTCTGCTTTTGTTCAGTTTTTATGACTCTGTAATGCCTGTCTGTACCCTGAACCGAGGGTCATCATGTTGCAAATACAAATTTAACATCACTCCCTCCAGAATTCACCTTACGGATGTGCTAACATTTCTGTAATATCTAGTCATCCAGAAAAGCTTTGTGATTTTTGTTCTGGAAAAGAAAGAGAAGAATCCTGTTTATTGACAATATATATAATTCTTCCCCTAGGTTGTCACTGACTATAAGTGACAAATTGCTCTTTCAGGGAATTATTTCATTGTAATGTAATTGTTATGTCATTCTTAGCTTCATTTTGAAGGAGGAATTCTTTTCTACATGTTTAAATTTTACCCATTTAAAGCACGTGTTTTCTACAGCAGCTGGTTTTGAAGAATTGTATCTATCAAAATGTTACCTAAAACTCTTTTGGTTTGTTTCAAGGAGCTGCAAAAACCTGAGCCTATTGGTCGGACCTTCATATCTCCAGCTGTGGCAGGACAAGATTTTGCCAGATCTGAAGGTTTATTGACTTTTGAACCTGGGCAAAGAAATACATTTCTAGATGTGACCCTGACTCCAAAGACGGGATCTTTAAATCCATTTCCAAAACGTTTCCAGGTTGTACTTTCTAATCTCACAGGAGGGGCCAGAGTAGATGTCGTGTATGGTATCGCTAACATCACCATTGTCTCAGATTCAAACTCCTTGCCAGTTTGGGGTCTCATTGACCAGCTGCATCAGCCTCTTGATGACACCATTTTACACAGAGTCCTCCAGAATCTGAATGTCAGAGTGGCTACAGAAGCTACAGAAGAGCAGCTTACTGCTGTGATGCATATAATAGATAAGGTAAACCTTTCCTGCTCTTTCTTGAATGACCAATGACTTTAATAAGAGTAAGCCTGTGACAAGATGAAGGTTAGCATCCACAGCAGTGACTCAGGGACACGGACTGCAAAGGTAGAAAGAGAAATTGTGAAGTTCGACAACTAAGGAAGAAGTTTGTCTGTGACTGCTTAGGATGGTGGCAGGAACTAAAAATCCAAAAAGGTTGAAAAGATTAACCAGTATTTATTCTGCGTACATACCTATAGCTCAAGATTTTCTCCTGTGCAAAATCTGGTGTCATACTTTGACAGAGCTTATTGTGGTTTTTGATTCTCAGACACATCTTTGTTGGTTTTAGCCCTAATGGAAGATGGTGAGGCCCAAGATTTGCTCATATCTTCACAGCTGACTACAGTCAACACAGAAGCAAATCCTACCGGAGCCAGCTGGAGCCTGCTGTGCTCTTAACCGGGCATGTAGCTTGCCTTTTTTTCCTGCAGCAGTTTTGGGAATTGGGTTGGCAGCGTAGCTGAGCACCTCAGCATTGCACCAAGATCTCTGAAAACTCTGGGACTAGTTTTATGGCTTTCTGGCTCTTCTAGACTAGTGGAAAATGCACAGGAGCTATACAAAGAAGTATAGCAATATTCATGAACATTGTGTTTTTGATACAGAAAAGAGAGAAATTAATGTCAAAAATTCTCAGGACTCAACAATCTTTGATTTGTGAAAGAATAAAAAAATGCCAAATTGTTTCTTTCATAATCAAATCCTTATTAATAAGTATAACTTTATGTAGTTTTAACATAGTCTGCATCTCTGTGCCTTGGCAGCAATGATCAGAAAGTGGAAAAAAGATCCTGAAATTTCAGACTGAATGCTGGGATGAAAATGGAGGTCCTACTAATCCATTCAACAAGAGAAAATGTTATCAGCAGAATTCTACGTACAGAATGTTGTTTGATTTCTTCTCCTCTCATTAGGTTACCGACGTAGGTGAAAAACAGTTACTCACTGCTAGGAGCAGAAGTCTTTTCTATGAGATACTCTGTGCTCTGGCTAGCCCAAAACGCGAGGACACACGAGGCTATAGCCTGCTTGCTGTGGTGACTGAGAAGTTTGCTTTTTCGCTGTTAACTGGCATAATGTGTGGGTCACCAGGAGAGAGGTTAGTAAACTTCAGTTCATAACGTGTTTTGGAAATGCATGAAAACTTACAAATGTAATAAAAATTTAGATTACATTTTTAGAAAAGGGGCTTCTCTGTCATCTAATACATTACCTGTGTGAAAATGTGTTGCACTCTGTTACTTACTGTATTGGCACTACGAGATGGTGTCACAGATAACTGGTACACTGGGTAGGGGTTAGCTGTGGCAGTCAGGGGATCTGGAATGTATTAATTCATTTTAGCTCAAATATTGCCTGGAAAACTACTCATTAATCTTACTAAGAAAATAATATGCATTTGTATGATGGGAGAGCCATATTCTGAGACCTAGATGTAAGTAAGCAATCCAGAATTTCTACAGGCATCTTGTAATTTGTCTGTGCTTAGTTTTCCTCACTTGAACATGATTTATAATTTTTAAAAGCTACTACTACTAGATGTAGTTTCAAATTACTAGTTTTGTCTGCAAGTGCATAATACTCTGTGATCAGGCTGCTGGGCAGGAGATATAGGTAACTGCAGAGAGAGTTGACACTCTTATGAGACAAGTGGCTTTCTCCCACTGTGAATCTATTGAAAAACTGGTAGCTGAATTTAGGGGAAAAAAACAAAACAAAATGTTTTTTTCCCTCAGAAAATCAGCATAGTTTAGATTTCTATCTCAACTTCTTTTGGAGATGTAACTTTTCTTGCCATTTCCTAAATTTAAAGGCTATGAGACCCATCTTAGCCAAAAGACACTGAGTGGCACTGGTAGATATTAACATTCTCCTGACCAGTGTCCGGAACTTGAAAGTTCAAATTCTTTATTCCAAGATTTTTTGCCTCATCTGTTGGGGAAAAGAGGTAAAGCAAGATCTCTCAAGCCTCTCCCTCTTGTAGACTCATCTCTAGATCAAATTATAAAGATGAGGATTATGATAACCTAGTTTACTGTGGAGGGGTTTGCAGGTCATAGTGAGCAAAAGCCAGAGGAGAAATGGAGAAGCTGAAATACATAATACTATATAATAATTCAGCCCTCTTTTTTTCACAGAACTGAAACTGTCAATTAAATGTCATAAGGCCTAAAAATGATGGAAGAATAAAATATTAATTGCAAACACATTTTAGAGTCATTCTGTGAAGAATAGTGAAGCTCAGCTCCACTTACCAGCCCTATTGCTTTTCCATTTCAACAGAGGAAAAAATATCCTTGACAGCTGCCCCTACATTGCAATTATGGCTCACAACTGGTTTCCTCAGCAAATCAATGGACACAGATTTGATGGAAAAGATGGTGATTCTATACAAGTGCCTGAACATTTACTAAAGGTGTCTGTTGTGTTATCACCTCCTCAAGAAGAGAACTGTGAATCTGTACAGTTCACAGAATACAGCAGTCAGCAGTGGTTCCTTACTGGAGATAAAGAACTTGCCTTGAAGAACAAGGTTTGAAGACAACGCAATTTTTTTTTCAAGAAATTATTTTAATTTAGATAATGCTCAAAAGATCTTAAATGTGTTTAGAACATTTTGCTCTGTCTGATTAAAACAAGCACTGACAGTTAAATTTTACTATTAAATTTGTGTTTACATTGTGTGTGTTGTTTCAGGTTTTTTCCATGAGTTTGAAGGGCCAGAGTCCACACCCTTTGAAAGATAACAATGAAGTCATTTATCGGGTTTATGCTACCGGAAGTCGGATTGTTCCACGAAAGTCTCTATGTCTCCTCTGGAATCAAGCTGCTGAAAGGTTATTTTGTTAATCTGTTTAATTTTCCAGTTTCAACTGTGAACCTGTGTATTTACCTAAGATGTGATAACCCCGAGTAGATCATTGCACAGGTATAACATTGACCCATTTCATATCTGCCTTTTTTCCGTAATTTTTCCCGCCTTTGTACCAGCTCATAAATCTTCCGATAAAATGAAATTTATAATTGTTCTATTCTAGACATTTCTCAGACCTCTACTCTTGACTTTTTTTCACAAAAATACCATTCAGATGATGTAATGAAGTGTTAGGCATTGTTGTAAAGCCATAATTCCAGAATTACATCACTTCACTACTATTACTGACTTTGCACTCTTTAACAGTGGTTACCAGACAACAGATCAAATCCATTCTTACAAAAGTAAAGAATTAAACCCGTATCTCTGATATTGTAAATAGCTCAAGATAATCCTAATTTGCTAATACCCTCTGTTTTCTTTGGTCTGTGGAAGACACGGTGTAAGTGAACCAAAAAAACCTGTTAAGGGATAGATCAGGAATGTATCTAGGCCAGTATCCTGTCTCCAGTAGTGGCTAAAATAAATACCCAGGGAAGAGTAAGATCAGGACAAGCATAAAAAGTAGTTCACTCTCTGGTGACTGACTGAGCTGAATGTGATTTTGTGTTTTTCCAATGATTTGTCTACCAAATGATTCCAGATAATTTGTCTGCCACAAATTTGTCTAGTCTTCCCTTGCACCATCCAGAATTTTAGCACATCTTTTGATGACGTTCTCTACAGGGCTATTACTTTTTGACAGAAAACCCATCTCCATTTTGTTTTGTTTTGTTTTTTTTAATTAAATATTGTTGCTACTGGCTTAAGTTGATGTCTCCTGTTTTTTCGAGAACATGGTGAACCATTGATCATTTTCCATTCTTGTTGCTGCTCATACCATTGCAAAGAAAAAAAAAAGAAATAAAGTTTTCTTTGTATGCTTTTCAAGGCTGCATTAGCTTTCCTGTTCATACAGGAAATACAGTATAAATGTATTTGGGGAGAATTATGTTATGTATCCTTCTGAGATCTAGTTGGTTTAGGTATGATCTTGTTAGACTGACAGGATTACATCGGTCTGTCAGTCATATACACTATTCTTCTTCAGGAAGGAGATGCAGCGGAATTCACCCAAGTGCTGCTCTTTTATCTAGACGCTGTATCACAGAGCAGATGTGATTTCCCCTAGAAATGGCTTAGGATGTCACCTGTAGTATTCTTTTTCAAAATCAGTTCAGCAACACTTAAAGAAAACAAAAAATGAATTTTACTTTCAAAACAACGAAGAGCAGTATAAAATGAAGTTTTTTCCATAATGGGCAATTTGGTGCAAGTTAACTGTGCAAGTTAACTGTGCAAGTTAAGCAACAAACTAGTTGAAAAGTCAGATTGTAAATCTCACAGAATTTTTAAAAACATGGCCACAAAAATTCTCTCGTGGAAAAAAATGTCCATTACCATACAGTTACTTTTTTTTAACTCATAGATAACTATATTAACTCATAGATAACTATAAACAATATTTTAATTTAATGTAAGGGTGATATTCTGAGAACTGCATCTAAAAGATTACACAAAACAGTAGTTTTGGAAAACTTTGTGTTTCAGAGATAAACCAGCAATTTTCAAGCCTGCTTACCATGTAAATTACAGAAGTCCACCTCCAGATTTGTGAATCTTTTGTCTTGCAGCTGGCTGTCTGATGGCGGGTTCTGCAAAGTGGTTGACGACACATCAGACTATGTGGAATGCTCTTGCTCTCATATGTCCATCTATGCAGTTTATGCCCAAACAGACAATTTATCATCGTACAATGAGGCTTTTTTCTCTTCAGGATTCATCTGCATTTCAGGTCAGCTGATTTAGGACAGTTTTCTCATTAACAACAACTGATGACCTGTAAGACTGACTGATTTTTAGTGATTTTAGGAAGTGATGACAATCTTTTTATTTGAAGGGGTGTTGGAAGAATGTTAACTAATTTCATGGTGTTAAGTTGCCACCTTGTCCGGTATTTGCAAAATGACAAATTTTGCCACTGAAATGAAAGTCCAGCAAAGAAACCTGTTTCGTTGTGATGTTTTATTGAACCATATGAAAGAGAAATATGGTGTTCATTTGAGGGAAGAAACTTAAAAATCCTAAACTCACCTTCCTCTTTAGCATAGCTACAGTCGTCCTCTTTGTCAAATCCTTCAGACACTTTTCCACCTAGCCTGAAAGCTCTTTGATGGGCTTAGTTGACAATTTACACTTTGGAGTGATAACTTGAGGGCAATAGATCCTGTATTACATGTGTAAAGCTCCATTATGCTTTGCTGCTGCCTAACTACTACCTAACACCTTGGGAGAAACCCAAGAGTTTATCCTATGAGGATCACCACCCTCTTCATTGACAGCTATGGCAGCATTTCTGGACGTCTGAATGAAGTTTTAAACTCTGGTTGGTTTCTGAAGGAGACAGAAATTACATGCTAAAGGGCTTCTTAGTCTAACCATATGGCACATAACTGGGGTTCTGGGTCTGCTCCTTGTGAGTTTATGACTTCTGTACTAGATCATCACTGTATGAGTAACAAAAACGGTACAAGCAGCTAAATCCCCTGTTAATGCCCTCCCAGCAAACTGCCCTACCAGACTAAAGCTAGGCTCCTTAATTGTTCTAACGCCTCAGCCATATCAAAGAAAACAGACTAACTTAGATTGTGTTAAAGTAAACAAAAAACCCAGAAACTATAATAAACAGATGTAATTACTGGTTTACAGGAAAAACGAGTAAATTGTGGGGACAAATATGCCATAGAATGCAAAATGCTGTATAAACTGAAGAAAAAAACACTCTGAAATAAACCAGTGTACTGTAGAAACTGATGCTAAGATAAATATTTTGCTGCTACAGAGCTACAGGTCCTTTCTCAGCACTAGTTATTTACTATGTTCCTGTGTCATAAGAATGAGTTTTAAAAATAAGAACAGTTTAGCTTGGTTAAGGGAATATAACTGCAATGCCTTTCAGCATCTTTGGCTGGTTGAAGATGTTTCCTTACGTGACTATATATATTTAAATCTAGTGATTAACAAATTGCTTTAGATTTAAGAGCTGTAAAGATATTATTTCTCTAACATCTCCATCTACATGTGAAGAATAAAAAAAAAGAAAAATAAGAAGAAATATGGTAGAGGGAAATAGAATATTATTTTTTCAAAAATTTTCTTATGTAGACAGTTGCATAAATACCCCTAGCAAATTTTTGAAAGATATAGAAACTATTCTTTCTGCAGTGATTTTTTTCATTCATATCTTACAAATACTTGTAGTTGAGTGATCAGTCTGCCTCAAGAAAAATTAAAATATCTGCCATAACTATCCAAATTCCTGCCCTTCGTGGGGTGTGAAGGTGCACAAGCTATTAACTCTAAATAATGAGCTTTATCAGAGTTTTCCTTAGTGGCTCAGCTTTCCTAGGGTCCTTATTCTCAGAACTACTCACTGGTAGGTAACGGCTCTTCCCATTTCTGTTCTGTCCATATCCACAGTGAATTAGTGAAATGAAAAGAGGTGTTCTTCTTTCTGAGTACTGCTGTAATGATTTTCTACAGTCAACACAGATCAAGAGGGGGACTGCCGTTTAGAAGGTTATAGCTATCTCCTAAAGCAATGCTACTCAGCTGGGGGCAATTATTTTTTTTTTTCTAAAAGCATTTTTGGATGCAGTAATATGAACACTGAAGAGTTATCTTTGCCTTGTATTTAACTATTATGACAATCACTCACACCATGCACAAATTAAAACAAAAATCCTGTGCAAAAATGGCTTGTTTACATTAAGTAATTATTTTAGCTCCCAAGCCTATGAAAAAGTTAAATAGGTGTCAGTACTTCAGTACTAAATTCACGAGTGAACCCGGTGTGAACCAAAGTGAATACATCTCTGTAATGTTTGGGGGTGTTTTTTTGTTGTTGTTAGTATGTTTGTTAATGATCTGCACCTTCAAGTGATCCCACATTGTTCTTTTTATCACAGTTTATTTGCCTAAGCTTTAAGTTTGACTACTTTTGTTTCCTTTTTTCTCCTGTGTAGGTTTAACTTTGGCTATTATCTCCCACCTTTTCTGCACCAGGTGTGCGATGTTTGCAGCTAAACTTCTCACTCACATGATGGTTGCTTGTTTGGGAACTCAGGTAAGAAAGGCTGAAATCTCTACATGTTTTCCTGAAATCTCTTCTGTTTTCCTCGCTTCCATGACCGTGTCTGAACAGACCTCCTTTTCTTTTCCACAGTGTAAACAATTTTGGAAAATGTAACATTTGGAAAACGTAAAATTTGGAAAATGTAAAATATAATACTTATAATTAATCCAATATTCATAGCTTATGTTGGGAATTCAACTTAAATTATACATTTTCTGAAAATATTTAGAGGGAACTTACAGATGATACCGCCACATGAGAATATAGTCCTGTATCTGGAATAATAAATGTTTTGACGATGTGTTTTATAATTAAGACAAAAGAATTCCATCATTAACATCATTATTTATTAAATAGAATAATATCAGGAATCACAAATTCTGTGGGAAAGGTTTATATTCATGATGAAAGCTCTGTTGTGTGCTATAGTATTTGTAGGAAGGTATAGTTATGAAAAGTTTAAATAATAAAAAAGGATGAACTGTAGAAAATATTCCTAGTTTTCTCATACCGATTCAAACAGTAGGTAATAGAATGTCACCAAACTGAAAAAGCATATAAAAGGAAAATACATCTCTCTCTGTCATATTAAATATAACTTCCTCAGTTTGGTACATCTGGTGAAATGGAAAGCTGTGAATAATCTCAAATATCTTAAAATTACTTTATTGAAAGATTCCTTAAGAAACAGATTTTATGTATATTTTTAGTGCTGTGAGGATAATGTAAACACAAACTCAAATATATGCTGAAGGCTGGGATGCTGAGAGAATTTAAGCGTATTAGCAGGCAGGTGCTTAGAGGAACGTGTTTTATCAGGGAAACACTCTTAGATAATTAAAACAGCCCTGTGTTACTCGCAGAAGTTTAGCAGCTTGTGTATCTCTCAGACAGGTTTTTGTATACTGCTCCAGTTAGTATATCATTTTATCCATGTTAACTCACAATGTAGTTCTTTGTTGTAGAATGGACTGCATTGATTATGATCATCACACAACTGGACTTAAAATTGAAGGAGCAGGAAAGCAGCACTTCTAGACATCATTGGGTACCAGCAAGTTTCTTGCATCTTCTGGTGTAGAAGTATTTTGACATCTCAGTTCTTGCTTTTTGAAACACATGCTTAATGTTTTTTAACAGTCCTGTGTAGTTACATGGAGAGCTAGTTTGTTCTAGGAACCCATGGTGTGCGTGGTTACTAGTGTATGTTTGTGCAGTCTTTATTTGGGAAACAGCTCACAGCACAAGTAAGCCTTGCGTGTCAAGGTCATACAGAACAAGACTACTACGAGCTTTGCAGTGAATTTTACAGACTAATGATGGATTTTGCAAAAGCGTCTTCTACTTTTCCTTTGCAGTGAATGTTGAATTGTCTGTGTTCCCAGAATTGTTTGATATTTCGCATATAATGGAACTATCGTTATCCATGTTGCAGTCCATCCATCTCAAGCATTTTTCCATTTCATTGTCAATATGTTGCATTTCTAGTACAGAGAAGCTTGTTTCTTTTTACAGTGAGTTTCTTCTTCACAGAACTCTCTGTGTTTTTTTCTATAAGAAGTCCTTACCAGGTCTTTTAGACTCATTAAAACATCTTAATTTACACAGAGAATCATATAGAAAGATTGAGATAGGAAGGGACCTCTAGAGGTCATCTCCTCCAGCCCCTCTGCTCAGTCAGGGACACCTAGAGTTGCCCAGGCCCATGTCCAGATGACTTCTGAATATTCCTGAAGATGGAAACTCCAGGAGCTCACTGGTCAGCCTATTTCAGTGCTTGGTTACCCTCACAATAAGAAAGTGTTTCCTGGTGTTCAACTCCAAGTTTGTGCCTGTTGCCCCTGGTCATGTTACCGGGCACTGCTGAACAAATCCTGGCTCTGTCCTCTATCCATCCTTTCTACAATTATTTATATATTCTGACAAACTCTTTCCAAGCCTTCACTTCTCTAGGTTGAACAGTCCCAGTTCTCTCATCTTTTCCTCATAGGAGAGATGCACCATCCTGTACTTATCTTCGTGATCTTGGGTCTCAGTTTTGATCTAGTTATTTCATGAGATGTCTTGAAGTTACTTGGCTGCAGTAACTTCTTTATTTCTAAGATACCCTGAACATGATTTTTCTGACTTACTGATAGAATTTTAATTCCAGATCTTAACAAGCTGTTAAACTCATGTTCCTCCATTCTCAGGCCAGTGCTGCAGCTGCTTTGCTCTACAACGAACATTTCATTGTCACACACACACTTGCCAAAGAACGTGTAGTTGAAGCAGGTACAGCTATGGGAAACATTTCACTTGAACAGTATATTTGGTTGAAATTCAGTTTTCCTGAAAGGAGTCGGAATCAACTTATCTCCAAAGTATATATAGGAGAACCTGAAAAAAGGCATTTTTAAAGCTTTCCCTAAATGGGAACTAAGATTAAAAAATGCTGCATTTTTTGTTAGATGAGACTGTATTTAAACGTTGTAAACATACCTTTTAAATTTTCATATATTGATGTGCAAGCGTGTTGTCAGCAGTATGCCTCGCTGTTCTATCTGCTCGCAATTCCAGGTTTCAAATAGTAATTCTACTGTAATCTTGTAGGTTTCTTCTCAAGGTTGGGGAGGAGCAAGGTTGGGGAGCTTAGGTAGAGAGTAATGGTCCTGGGCCTTGGGGCAGAGATGTAGACGGACACTCCAGCTGGGACTGGAATATTAGTGCACTGGTGTATTAGTGCACTCAATGGCCTGACATAAAGGTAGCTTCTCTTATTTTTATGTTGATCTCCAGTGAACATTTTAAGCATGAAAAGAGGGTTTTAATGTCTTCGGTTTTCAATATTTCATCTCATAAGTAGAATAAATTTTGAGAATTAGTAAAGCTATATATAAAGAAAATCTGTCTGGAGGGCCTGTATGTACTTCATGGGTGGAGAAAAGTGGGAATCATTAACTCAGGAACAGATTATAGAGGGTAACAGACTGAGGTAGAAGGGATTTTCTGCTGAGGCATAAGAGCATGAAAATGTCGTTATAACCTTTTCTTCTTCATGCTCAAAAGCATTACTGAGAAGTCAGATGTCTCTGGCTATTGGTGTATTGTGCTTGGTTCTAGCTGCTGAAGGACTCTGAAAGTGAGAAAGTTAACTTCATCTTGGGCTTTCTCTGTCTTCTAGCTGTTTTTTGCTTAAATACGTTGTATTTTAACTTCTATATAAAATACTAATCTGGGCAGAATATCTCTTGACAACAGTTCCATAGGGTGTGTAAATACAGTAGTTTAGTTTAATTACAAAACACTATTCAGAACGGTTCTAAGTCCTTTTGTTGATACCCTCAACCCTAAAATCCATGTCTCTCCTGGTCTCTTTTCCTTTTGCCATGCAATTATTCTGCAAATTTAGAACAAAACTTTTGAGGATTTTAGCAGGGTAGCTGCTTAGCCAGTTAGCCAGCCTGGAGAGGAGGTACAGGCAGCTTGGCAGCAGCTGTTGAAGAAAG
>NW_010421857.1:18449-20528 GCF_000710305.1 Buceros rhinoceros silvestris | reverse complement strand
GAAAGAGTGAAAAGAGACGGGATATGTCTGACAAGAGCTAACTGCGCTACTGTGCTAGCTGTTCTGAACAGCTGAAGAAAGATCTTCATACAGTTACTTGTGTGGTGATATGTTGGCATATGTTCTGCCTAGGGAGAACTAGCCTGATCAGGAAGCCTAAATTTAACAGGAGATCCTAAATATAAGATGTTTGTACAGCTATACCCACCTACAAGGACTTGGATGCTCTGTATATGTTTAGATATTTACAGTACAATTAAAAGTGTTGTAGTTTTGCTGACTCTGTATGAGATAATTGATTTAAGATAGTTTTAACTGAGAACTGAGATGGTGAAAATTAGCACTTAATAATTCCTTGTTTATCTGCAAGGAAAAAGTTAGTACCTATTGGACCTCAAACCTCTCTAGAGAATGAAGGAAGCTGGGGTTGCTGTCTGCAGTTATATTTTTACCAGGAAAAAAAAAAAAAGAAGGTTTTAAGTTTAGCTCCCCTGTTTTACACATAGGCAAATAATTGGTTTTCCTCTAATATGTACTGGATGTTTACTATTTTTTAAAAAAAACTGCTACCAGTGCGGCAATTTCTATTGCCTGAAGATGGCAGTCAAACCTTTACTCTTCCAAGGCTGTACCTGCTCTGTGGTTGCTGACAATAATTCATTACTCTGTCACTGATGGGGAAGGTGATTCACAGTATTTGACCTTCATGTCATTCTTAGTGTGTATAGAGCTTCCAGAAGCCTTTGTAAAGCATTCAGGAATGGATGTTTCACCAAGTGTTTGGTGAAATTTGATGGAATGACATGAAAGGCTAGATATTCCTCAAAACGTTTTTTATTCCTTTCTGTGCTGATATTTACTCACAGAATCATGATGTCTCCAAAAAACATTATTTCTTGAATCATTAGTTAGTCATAGTAGTTTGTTTGTTTGTTTGTTTAACCAGCATGTTATAAGTTTATGAAATGTAACTTTAAATGCACAAAGGAAGATTTACTGGGCTGAGATTTTCAGTTCTGGAGTAAATTTAAGTTAAGATTTGTGCGTTTGAAAAATCACAGTATAATGAGAACATACTTCACAACATGTCAATATAGTCATACTCATGAATAAAATTCTCCTTTTCAGAAATCTGTAAACTTGGATTACAATCTTAATAGGAACCTTTGCTTGTGGCTTTTGTGCTTCACCTGGGAATTCCCCACTCAGCTTGATGCATCTTGACCACATTAAATTTCAGTGTGGATGCACAGGCCATTTCTACAGCACAGTCTGAGTTCTGCAAATTACACAGATGTGCTCAGTTCTCCACTTAGGTTTTCTGTGTGTGCACTGCTGAGCTGTTCTCTATATGCACAGTAGCAATTTCTGTGGGATATTTGAACATTCCCAATCTGTTTACAGCAGTAATTGTGTACAAGTAGCCTGCTATTCTTCTAGCCAGTAATGCAAAATTAAAGCCTAATGGTCAAATAGGAAAAAAAAAGCATACGGGGAACCATGTCATCCTATTTTTGTCAAATAATAACTGTATATTTTCTAATTTAACGAGTCTTCAAGACGCAGTAGCACTTAGCATCATCATCCATCACTGTAATATCTGCAATAATTACCAAGCTGGCAAGCTAAATTCATACCCCTATTGACTTTGATAGAAAGCCATGATGAAGAATTACACCTTCTGTGTTCAACTCTTTGAAAGCTGTGTTACTCAACCTGAGCAGAAATACAAACATACAAATTATGTTTCTTAAAAAAAAATTGTGCAAACAATCCTAGTTTGAAAATTGTAGAACATTTATTTGAAAATTATAAACTGCACCCTTGGTAGAATTGTTTTATTATTTGGACTTACTCAGATTTGGAGGAAGATAGAAAACACGATGCTACCAGTTCTAAGATAAATTTTAAGTATATGGTGGAACCTCAAAGGGATGGTGAAGGAGCAGGATATGAATGAATAATCATAGAGCCTGTATCTTCTGACATCGTATAAAAGGGAAACTTTTGCATGAACCATGAAATGTTGCTCTGGCGTATTGTTGTTAATCCTACCCTGTCTCTTCCAGACCAGGGGAA
>NW_010421857.1:14780-18355 GCF_000710305.1 Buceros rhinoceros silvestris | reverse complement strand
TCCCTCGTACATAATCAAAACCTGAAATAAACTGACATATATACCTGAATAGGGGGAGTTTGGAATGCATATTCTGGAGTGAGGTGGGTAGAGGGATTCCCTATACCATCCACCATGGGGCAGCTCATGCTAGTGGCTGGTTGAGTGCCCACCTTGTTCCTGGCAGTAGAGAGAAGCCTTCATCTCAATTCTTTCCTCCCTTATAGTGAGCCTGTGATTTGTAGTCCGCTGATGGGGAAATACTAATTAAAGGGCTGTTTATGAAGAAGCCTGGTGCAGAACTTCACCAAACTCTGTGTCCTTATGAAATACAAGACTCTTGTGGAATAGGAAAAGTTGCTTTATGACAGTCATGCAGTTCCAGGGTATGTAATGTATATTCCCTAGTCCTGCCGATAATGTATTCTAGTACAATACAGCATGTAGTGATTTCTTGAAGTCTCACCTGTTTTCTTTTTTACCTTTTCAAGAATTAGCACCTAATCCTTTCCTCCCAGTGACCATGTTAGTAGAGTTCATACTGAATTATTTAATTACTTATGTGACTTCAGTCATTCCCACCAAGTCAAAGCACAATGTTAAGTCCATGCAGCTTCTCTCAGAGGCAGTTTCAACCTAGGAATAAACAGAACTATTTGGGGATTAGTTTACATAAAAGTCAATTTCATAGTAATCTAAATTGAATGCTTTTAAAGCAGAGCAGTACAGTTTTACAATCAGTAAGGCCCTGAGGGCCCATCTTTATTACATACGTTACTGCTTGTGAGTCCACAATATCCAAGAAGAATCAGATAGTTGAAGCTGCAGCTAATCAGGAATTTGTAGTAGAAGAAATTATCACTTATCTCAAAGTGACAATTACTTTAAAAGCTGTATTGATCACACTTTAAGGCGATACATAAGGTGTCCTCAGGTGATAGTCAAGATGTATGAAGTCCTTTCAAGTCTGAGTCAAGAATTCCTTATCTCAAGTGGGGCCCCTGATCATCAGAATAGGTATTATACATACAACATACATACAATACAATGGTGAGGAAGGACTGTTACCATACAACAACATGGAGTTCATTACCCTGATCACCTAAACCTTGTGTGAGGAAGTGGGGAGAGTAGCTTGCCCACAGGAACCTTACTGCAGCACCTTTTCCTTTATTCCAAAAGAGGGAGTCATTTTGCCTATGGAGTTCCATCAGATGTCAAATTGCTTTCTCTGAGGGGCTTGATATGAAGCATGATGCCCTCTGCAGATACTTAAAACTAAAGGCAAAGTAGAAGGCGATGCAGATGCTATAACAAAGAATCTTTAAGGTTTCCATCTAGGGAGTGTGGAGATGTAGAAGCAGCCGAAATACCTGTATCCCATGAAACGGGGTCAAGAAGAAGTGCTCTAGTAGTCGTGGCCAGGTGATGGAGCATATAAGAAATAAACCCGAAATACTCATATAGTTTCAATTTCATGTTACATTTTTTTCATCAAACAACACACGACTTTGATCTCTCACTGATAATTTATCAGTACCCATATATTTCTACTTGCACTATTCATAGGGTTAATGTTACTTTACCACCCTTGTTCACTTTTCTGTTGTGGCATCTCCGTATAGTATAATGCACAGGCTGTTAGTATCTTCTAGGTTATCTCCTAGTGTTTGCCAAAACTCAGATATATGAGCAATACTATAACATATGTCAGAACGCTGCTACATTATCTCACACCTCCTGTCCTCATTGCAAACAGTCAAATGTTCTGTTTATCACTTTAAAGTACAAGATTTTGAGATTTCTATCAGCCAATGCCTTCCAGCTCTTTTTTCATTACACCCTATTTTTCCCCAACGTCACTAACAGTTGGGGACCACACATGGAGAGGAATAGACAGCAATATTCCCAAGTTGCCTATTCATTATTTTTTCCTGTATCTTGCTATGAAGCAGGTTATACTGCTGCAACTCTCTGCTTCATGACTTTCATTGTCATTTCTCAACTTTTACTCCCACTTTTTGCCTCCTTTCTTCCTCTCCTTTTTGTTCTGTCCACTTATGTGTGTGATTCTGCTTTAATGAAAAGATAGTATCTGTTACTCCTCCTAATTACTAAGCTTCCCCATTGCTCGTTTCCTTGCTAAAGGCTTTCCTCAGCCCTGTGTTGATGGAGAGAAGAACCTCAGCAGCTGCCGTTACCCATAAACTTAGGCCCTACCAACAGCTGTGCAATGAGGTTTCCAAACCATTCTTAATTTAGCTTATCTTCTGGAGGAAAAAAATCCATAGGCTCTGTTGAGCAATTGTGCCTCAATGGTTTTCCTTTACAGCTAATTAAAATTATTTTCACCATTGAATGTTTAGCTTCTGTTTTTACTTCATCACTGTCACTTTGTGTGATTCCATCTGCAGGAATACGTGCAAGAATATTTTTAAAGGGTCTTTTTGTTTCCGTTTTTGGCAGTTTTCTCATGACCTACTTCTTCATATCTTCCAGGCAGCAAACGTTCCATACACGGTAGATTAACAAGTCCTTTTCAAGACTTAATTGGATTGATTATTGGTATACATGAAACTGCAGTCTAACCTTGCCAGATTCATACGGCAAGTGTAGTTTCAAGTGTATTGAGTCCTGATTACGTTTGAAAATAACTGAATAACATTTTCATAAATACCATCTTACTAATGATTACATTTAGCTGTGATTAAATACACTTGTATAATTTTTGACAGTTTAATCAGCAGGCTATAGTAGAATTTTATATGCTGGTGGATGTGCGTTTGTTCACATGGTGTTTTTTTCCTGTTGTATAGAAAGTGCCTTTTGAAAATGGCATTATGTGGATTTATAAGAATCAAACAAACCCGTCATAACATAAAGATGAGACAGAGTGTTCATTTTGGTTATTCTTATATTATGCTACTTAGGTCATGTCAGTATTTTGTGCGAAATAAAATACGACTTGAAACAAAGACACTAATACAAATGTAGATCTGAAAAGACTCTGAAGAATGACCATGAAAACCATAAATGCTGGAAATGATGGTGAATGATCAATGACATAAAGAAGATTTTGAGCTGTATATTAGCCAGACAGAGAAACCAGGAGCATATAGAGTACATGTTCATATGTAAGGGAAAAAAAACAACAACTATGTTCAGTCATGAAAAAAAAAGACTTAAAAAACATGATGGTTGATCACAGACTATGCTATATTTCCATATTTCCATTTTATCTGGAATATTTTTAATATTCATTTATTTGGAGATTCAAACAACCTAAAAGACTGCTTGTATAAGAGAGACTTACATAACAAAATCGCAAAGTATATGACCAGATCATTCCACCTACTTCAAAACATTGCACAAAGCAGTTCAAGCCCACTGAGGTGCTATTTTGATTGGAAGCCAGTCACTGAAGAGACATCATATATCAAATTCTGCACAGTTCTTTCTAAATTAATAACTGAGCAGCTGCTGGACAACCATTCATTAAAAAAAAAAAAAAAGAAAGAACCAGGAAAGCTCTTTTTGGAGTAAGATAGATGAAAGAATTGAAACCAACTTCTAAAATAAAAGGCATGTGCATCAGC